>NC_143154.1:30422944-30500654 GCF_041381405.1 Jatropha curcas | reverse complement strand
CATTTTACCCAAAAAAACAAAGGATAAAAAATGGAAAATAAAAAATAAAAAATAAAATATTTGGAGATGCGGGGTATCGAACCCCGTACCTCTCGCATGCAAAGCGAGCGCTCTACCGTTTGAGCTACATCCCCATGCAAGGGTAAACTGCTTTTTTTTATTTTTGAACACTAAACAAATTAGCGTCCTGCCCCATGTCCATCTTTATTTATTTTAACAAGGAAAGGGGAATGTTTGTGCGGTTTCTTGATTAAACTATTGGATTAGATACACACGAACGCGTAGATAACTTAATTAAATCTTAAGTAAGTTTGGTTTCTTTATATTTGCTTCTTTCTTACAAAAAAAATCAAGTTGTAATTTAATATGAAACTATTTGGAAATGAATATTACATAACCGGCCCTACTTTTAATTGAATTGGAGAAATCAACTTAATGCAATGCAATACATAAAAATTATCTCATGATATTACATTACCGATAAATAAATAAATTATAATAATAATAATGGCAGTGGTTTAATTACCTGGTATAGGCAGGTAATTTCCGTCATAGTATTTTATAAGGAATCTACCATACATTTATGATAGGTGTAGGATGATGGAGATTGATAATAAAGAAATTTATATTTCAATTCTTATTAGTACAAAATAATAACACATATGGGTTGGTTTAATAATGGTAAGATTAGAAATAAAGTTAATTATGTCAATTTGACCGTATGAAATTTGTTTTTTGAGCCGTTGAATTGATTGAATAAGCATCATGTGGAGTGGACTATAAGTGCAATACACAATAAAACTAAGTAAACTGAAATTTTTCATAGCAATCTTACAAATTAAACCTTTGACATTGTATTTCTATGTTTCGATAGAATGTTTTTTTACATTAAGCAAAAGTTACGTGTGATAGTCACCGTTTTAAATATTTATATATTAAGTCAACTAGTAAACTTTAATCCCAATCAATATTTGACTTTTTTTTTTCAAATTAAAAAAATAGTTTAAAAAATCCTATGATCTTATATTTGTAAATATTTTTCTAACTTAAAAAATTTATTCTTTGACAAATTTATAAATCTTGATTAGATAAACATTTTTCAGACTCCTATACATGTCAAAAATATTCACTTGCTTGCTTATGTTTCTTTGCCATCTTTAAAACAGCAAAAATATACACATAATTGCTTGCTTGGTTATGGTTGACATTTGACAATCACCCGATAACTTCTAGAAAACAAAAAGTCATAATACAGTTTGACTGTTAAGAGATTTTCAATGGGGTGTATCGAGGATAACCATTTTTTTTATTTTAATGACTCAATATTCAAGTTCATTGATCTGATTAATCCGAATTCACGCTAGGCAGACCTATAAAGGAGGGCAAAATGTCTCCTATTTCCCAAATATTTACATGGATTTCATATCCAGAATGACCTTTAATGAATTTGATCGAATCTCAATTTTAAATAACACGTAAAGATTAATCTATTAATATTAGATTACATTTAACCGTTTAAGTTAAGTTTTTCTTGGTTTATTTTTTAATAAAAGCATATTTTTCAATAAAAGAAAAGGTAATAATACAGTTTAATTAAAAAGTGAAAAAATTAATTTAAAGGACCCATATGAAACTATTTCTCTTTCCTTATTTTATTAGTTGTAAAGTGATATCAAAACCCAGATTTTAAGCATTATGTGATTTACTAAATATGTGTATTTCTCTAATATTATTGTTAAGGATAAATTATTAATTCACGATGGAATGAAAAGACAAATATACTAATGTGAACATCCTTATAATTATACTGCTAATTATAGTAATAGTATTAATTAAAAAAGAATAGGTGTATCGATATCTCTCGCAGATATTAAAGAAACCTATTAGATTTTGTAAATTAAGAATTAATTTCCTAAAATCGAATCTTTTGAATGGTTTTGAGTTGCCTAATCGTGAAATTAATTAGAGAATAATAATCTTTACTTCCTTATACGTCAATAACAAAATCTTCGGTCAACTCAAATCCAAAATATATACTCAGGAAAATAGGGTTTATTGAAAAATTAAAATTGATGAATATGGGAACAGAAAAATAAGTTATTTCTTAATAAATGTGTTTACTGTTAAAATAGTTGATATAATTAACTTACATGTTACAAGTTACAACAACTTAGGAACAAGGAGTGGGAGAGGAATTAATATACGTTAGCTAAATCCCTCACCATTTATTTATTACAACATAGTATTTAATAATTGTAAGAGCATATCAGTTAACGACATTGCAAACTCGTCGTATTTCTCCTTGAGTACCAGTTAAAGGGTTTATATTTCCCATCTTGACCATGGCAGCTGCAAAATCCGACGCGAATGTTAATGGGTTTGCAACGTATTCGTTAACAATGGTATCTGTAGATCCGCCGCTAAAAAGTATCTGATCTGATTGAAGAAGGCCTTGTTTAGCAACAAGATTCTTGTAGTAGTTGTTATCAAGAGCTTCAGGCGTCACTGAATCAAGCGATGCAAGGTTTGTGTCTCCGGTACCATTTGATGGGCATGGAAGATCTTCTCTTAGACTTCTGGCGAACTCAGGATCAATGTCGCTTGCGTTGCTATTAACCCTGTCACGGAACGTGAAACATTGTGCTTTCCCAATCGTATGTGCTCCTATATAAATGACATTAGGTAAGCATTTTCCTCGTATAATGTCATCAACAAGTACCCAATTGAAACTAAATTTAAAACTTGTCGTTCGAGCATAAACCTGAAAGGGCAACCATATCTCTTGCACTTAGATTGTTTTTAGCGAACAAATCAGTCAATTGTTGGAGAGAATCTGTAAATCGGGGTAAGTTCTGATTAGCTAAATCTCGACTTGCAGTGAGGGAGTCTTTTCTTCCAAGTTTCACAGGCCATGTTGGTCCACCAGCCTACATTTTATATAAATGTATAAATGATCAGAACTAGTTTTTTGGCAAATTTATAAGCTTTATAAGGCACTTACAGCAACCGAAGCATCACGAGCAGCTATTGCTACAATATCAGCACAAGAAACAACTCCAGGACATAACCTCTCCAATTGAGACTTGATGTTGTTAATGACATCATATCCTCTGATAGAATTTACATTGAAGAATGAAGTTTTTTCGCCAATCATCGAGGGCGTGTCGTCCAGCAAGATTGAAGCATCACAGCCCTGAAATTACATTACAACATCGATCCATAAAATAATTATATTTTTCTAGAGACAAATATTTATTAAAACAAAGTTATTTACTTGGACAAAGCAATCATGAAAATGAAGGCGAATAAGGGACGCAGCCATTCTTGGATCATCATGGACTGCTTGATTAACTGCGAAACTTATATTAGCAAGTGCGATAGGACACGTTAACAAATAGAAGATTTCATTAGAAAGTAGCGCTTGACTTGGCAAGCTTGAGAAAATCATTATCAAAGAGATGGTGCAAACCATGCAAGAAAAAGATAAACGAGAAGCCATTTTTTTTCCCTTTTGGTTAAGGTGTATATATCTTAATGTATAACACAAAGCTGATGTATAGAACTCAAAAGAGTGTATGTATTGAACCAATTAGAAAGGAACTAAGAGAAGGGAATGAAGAATGACAAGCCTCGTATCCTATTTATAGGGCCCTGTCCCAAAATGTTGTGACCTGTACCCCATGTGTTCGTCTCATATTAATATTCTTTGAGAGATCTCATAATTTCCGGGTCTTTCTTTCATTAATGCTGTTGATCTTGGACTTTTTTTTTGTTGGCCAACAAGCATTATCTTTCATATGATGAATATATATAAAATACATTTTATTTGCAACTAAATATCGTCTTAAATTTTATTTTTAATACTATAGTTATACTATGTAGTTTTTTACTTAAATTTTTTATTTTAAAGAAAAAAAGAACTTTTATTTTCCTGAATTAAGTTTATTTTACTTTCTGACCTCATTATCATTTAAGAATGCATGAAATGGGGGTATGTATTAATTGAATTTGAATTTTATTTTATTATTAAAGTAAAAAATTTCATCATTTGCAAATTCTATTAAATTTTTAGTAGATTCCAAGAAAAAAAATCGTAAAATCAAAGTTTTTTTTTTAGAAAATTATACAAAATCTGACAGTTGTAAGCAAGTTGTAGTTGTTTGAATTCCGTGTTTCTGAATTTCGATTGCGTATCCCTCGATGAAAAACCAAAGTTGGGCAAAAAAATAAAATACAAGAGAGGCTCAAAGATCACATTTGTGAGTCTCTCCTGCTCCTTGCTTTGTCACGTTCTGGTCATATATATATCTGTTACTCGTATAAATGAATTCAATGGTTAAAAATGCATATTATTATTCGAGAAAAAAAAATGTCGCAGAGAGCTAAATATGCGTTTAAAACTATTTTTCGTACAAGCTAGTTGGTGCATGGATTTACGTATTCTCCTGCAAAAGCCAGGCTTAGGCAGTTCTTTTAAAAATTCAAATCAGAATTGTTTAAAAAAATATAAAATGAAAATCGAAGTCAGAATGGTGGGTTGTGCGTTTGACATATTCATGTGCTTAACTGTTATTTATTTATTTATTCTTTCTTGTTTTAAATATGAAGTTCGATTTCTTTTTCATTTTAAATTTTTCTTGTTTTTTTCTTTAAAATCTGGTTTTTTATTTTTATAATCGTTGGCTTCTAGAGATAGGTGAGGGTCTTATATGAAGGAATTTAGACTTGAATCCACTTTCATAATGTTTATTTCACCCATTTCATGTGGAAATACTGAATCCTTTGATTAATTGTTAAATCTTTGAATTTCTAGCCGCACCATTATTTTAAGCTTAAAATTACTCTAATTGCCATTTGAAAATTTAATTTAATTTAATTTAATTACAAAAAGAAAGATATAATGATGGTAAATTTTATTATTTCATAAAAAAAACAGCAAAAGCATCTATGTTTCACAATTGACATGGATAATTTAACAATACAATTGAACAAGCGGGATATTGTCTGAGAGAGGATTAAATCTTGCTCAAGCTACATATATTTATGCTTATTCTCCCACTATATTTTTATTGTTGCGAAGTACCATAAGAACAAATTAATAATCAAGAAAACAATCGAGCATTAATCAGTGATGAGATCAATTAAACTACGTTGCAGAACTGTCCTATTCGCCCCTGATTACCAGTTTTGGGGCTAAAATCTCCCATTTTCACCATGGCAGCTGCAAAATCTTTTCTGAAAATAGAACCATCTTTAATGTACTCATTAACAATGGCGTCTGTAGATTCACCACTGAAAAGCACT
Organism: Jatropha curcas; assembly: GCF_041381405.1. Classification (NCBI taxonomy): domain Eukaryota; kingdom Viridiplantae; phylum Streptophyta; class Magnoliopsida; order Malpighiales; family Euphorbiaceae; genus Jatropha; species Jatropha curcas. The sequence continues at coordinate 30,495,350 of NC_143154.1, read as the reverse complement.
TGATCCGATTGAAGAAGGCCCTTTCTTTCGACAAGATTCTTGAAATAGTTGTTATCAAAGCCGTTGGGAGTTACTTGATCAAGCGGCGCAAGGTTTTCATTTCCTGAGCCATCAGCTGGGCATGGAAGGTCTTCTCTCAGACTTCTAGCAAATTCAGGATCAATACTTTCATTGCTATTAACCCTTGCACGAAAGCTGAAACATCTTGATTGCCCAATTGTATGTGCTCCTGTATGCATGCATATATCCATACCCCAAATGAAATCTTAGCCATCTAATTATATATATAAAAGGAATCTACAGGTAAACTAAATAAATTGACACAAACCTGAAAGGGCAACCAGATCTCTTTCAGTTAAACCTTTAGTCCTGATGAACAAATCACGCAGCTTTTGCAGAGAATCTGTAAAGCGAGGAAGATTATCATTAGCAAGGTCTACGCTTGCATTAGTAGCATCTCTTCTTCCAAGCTTCACTGGCCAAGTTGGTCCTCCAATCTATATTCCATACATATATATAGAGATCACATTATTAAATATATTGATGAAAGCTAATTACAAAAATTAATAAAGAGAATAAATAAAGATACTTACAGCAACAGATGCATCGCGAGCAGCAACAGCAAGAATGTCAGCGCAAGAAACAGTTCTAGAGCACCGAGTCTCTAAATCTGCCTTAATATTTTCAATGATATTAAATCCTCTAGCAGAATTGATATTGTTGATCCCATTTTTCTCGCCCATCATTGTAGGTGTATCGTCCAACATGATTGAGGCATCACAACCCTGCAATATTATATGAAAACTATAATTATATTAATGATCATCAATATCATAACATGGTTAAATTTATGTATGAACATAATTAAACATTACTTGAACAAAACAATCATGGAAATGGAGGCGAATTAGAGAAGCAGCCATTCTTGGCTCACGAGAGACGGCTGTCCTAATAGCTCCCCTTATAGTATTAAGGGCAGCAGGACAACTCGTGTCATAGAATGTTTTATCAGAAAGTTGAGCTTTACAAGGCAAACCGGACAAAACCAACAGTAGTATTGTCAGAACCATACAATTACCAGAAAACAATGGATAAGCCATATTTTCCTTTTTGTGTTCTTCAAATAGCAGAAAGCAAATTGAGAGAAAAGAGTTTATATATATTGAACTAGTGAGTAGTTTAAGAGAGGAATTAAGGAGCTGGATGAAGAATAAGGAAAGGCTTCGTGCCCTATTTATAGGGTCGGATCCCTAAATGTTATGACTTTTCTCCAAGGGATATTGTCATAGTTTATATATTTACATGAACTTTCTTGGTGTTTTTTGTAATAATCTATTTGACTTCTAATTTTTAATCATGAATTTAGAAAATGTTAGGCCAAAATACATAAACTCACTCATATATTTTACATAAAAAAATTTTATTTACTCTCAAGTTTTACATTAATCCATTAAATACCTTAATTTATAAAATTGTACCTAGCTACTAAACACTTCGACTTATAAAATTATTCTGTTGAACTCTCCAATTTATAAAATTAGATGAATTAAATACTTATTAAATAATTAAAACATGTAAAATTATTGTTACAAAAGTTATACTAACTACATATCAAATTAATATTTTACACATAAAAACCAAAAATATATTAAAAAATTATTATTGTTAGTGTTAAGTGTACAATGTTGCCAAAATTCACAACTTCAAGGCCTAATAAGTCTTCCACAAATTTTAGTGTGCCACAAGATTTTTTTTTCTAGAAAATACAAGAGTGAATTTATGCATTTAGCCAAAAATATTATGTGCTAGTTAATATTTGGTGTTTGAATTTCTAGCAATTTTTATTTATTCTTTTTTATTTATACACATATTTTCTCGCTCTTTTAATTAAAAATCTGACCTTACACATAAAATTTACCTACTAATATTAACTTTATTGACATATTCTTTTGTGAAACTCAAGGTCTTGGCAGATTAAATAAAGAAGAAACATATATGACGGTTGAGAGATTCCCCCAGCTGCTTGTGTTTACACCTTAGTCTGCTGTGCTATGTGAAGATAATAATCACATTTCGAGAATAACTTTCAAGTGCTAAGAATGTTCAAAGTCAGAACCTTAATATGGTTTTTTTTTTTTTTTTTTTTTTTTTTTGTGTGTATTTGGATAGTTTTGACCATTATGCGTTTACCTACCTAAGAATGTTCAATGTTACTTTATTTAATAAAATTTTTGTCTTTTTTAAAGGAAATAATCAACTTTTATTACCTTAAATTATCAGGAATTAATAGTATTAATAATAAAATATAAGAGGAGGCAGACCAAACTCTAACAACATCAATTGGTAACAAAAAGTTCAATTTTATAATTGGACGAGTATCCCAAACTCAAAAACGATTGATGTACGTTGACACTTTAAAAATTTTCAATTTAAACATAAATTTAGGATTATTTTATTTGGGTTAATTTTCTATTGGAAAAAAATTGAAAAAGAAAAGGCACATGGGCTAGGTTGAGAGCAGAAAGGCCCATGTCAAGCGGGCTTTTATACAGCATAATATTCTACGGTGTCCCGCCCGTATGCAATTATTGTCTTTTTTTTTTTTTTCACATTTATTAATTTGACAATTGGGACCAAATTTAACACACATAAAGAATCAACTCTATCCAAAAAAAAAAAAAAAATGATTACACGAATAATATGATGTAAATATTTGAAAATAACAAATTAAGAAATTCAAGAAAATACTGTCAACACTTGAACTCCAATTAATAATCCACAAACAAAATATTAATTATTAACAACATTGCAAAGCCTTCGAATCTCTCCTTGTGAACCAGTTAAGGGGTCAATATCTCCCATTTTCACCATAGCAGCAGCAAAATCAGAATTAAAAACTGAAGAACTTTTACTATATTCATTTACAATATTGTCTGTAGAACCACCATTAAAAAGTCCTTGATCCGACTGAAGAAGACCCTTTCTTTGCATTAGATTTTTGAAGTAGTTGTTGTCAAATGAATTGGGTGTCAACAAGTCAAGCGCTGCAAGATTTCCATCTCCGTTGCCATTGTTAGCAGGACATCGCCTTCTTTGGGTGCTTGCAAATCCTGCATCTATATCACTTGCATTGTTGAATATCCTTCCGCGGAAGGTAAAGCATCTTGCTTGCCCTATTGTATGTGCTCCTGTATCACAAACAATTCTATAGCAACTAAGCACAAGTAAGTGAATGTGTTAAAGCTAATGATAATTACAGCAACAGATGCGTCGCAAGCTGCTACTGCAACGATATCAGCACAAGAAACAAGTCCAGGACATATACGCTCCACCTGAGCCTTTGCATTATCAATGACTTGGAATCCTCTGACAAAATTGTTATTATTTCGAGCAAATTTTTCACCAGAAATTGATGGTGTATCATCCATCAATATCGAACCATCACAACCCTGCAGTGTAAAAGTATCTAACAATTAGTTCACAATTCTCCACTTAATTATATTTCAAATGGATTAATATTACCTGAACTAAGCAATCATGAAAATGAAGGCGAATTAGAGATGCAGCCATTCTACGTTCACGCGAGACAGCAGTTCTAATAGCTGATCTAATAGAGCTAAGTGCATCAGGACATGTATTGTCATAACTTAGAAGAAAGCTGCGCTTGACTGCATGGTAAGCTTGAGAAACTAACCATAAAAGGTAATGCAAAAATCATGCAAGTGTTAGAAGAAAAACACAAGCCATTCTGAATTATATGAAAAGAGTGAGAGAAAAGAGATTGAATATATGAAATGAAGATTTCAGGCAGAGGATGAAGAAAGAAAGACAAGCATTTAATTCCATTTATAGTGCCCTGTCCCTAAATATTTAGAAACCTTTTCATTGTAGGACTGCTTCAAAAAAGTGGTGGTTAGCTCGCTTTAATGCTAGTGTTGAAACAATGAAATTTCTGGGTTTTGCTTTTTATTTATTGGTATTGGTAATAGGTCAATTGATTTATAATAGAATAAATCAAAGAAATTTTGAAATGGAATCTCACTCCTCTTTAATTTTTATATACAAATTATTCTTTTCGGGTGCAGAACACATTTAGACACAGAAAGTTAGGATATACCTGGTGAAGTGCAGGTACTTACTTTGTCATTTGAGACTTTTGAATTTTGACCATATCTCATATAATGCCTGGAAAAATAATATTCAATAGATGGCTTCCATATTCTTTTCTATTTTAACCTTTGAAAACAACAGTACAAATATGTTTTATCCTGTGCGATCTGAAATAACACTACAAGCTACACAACATGGGGTAACCCTCCCCTTAATTCACTAAATTGGTAAAAACAACTGCAGTGGAAAGCACTCGAACTCTAGACCTCTCACTTCTCACACAAATGAGAAGACCAACCAGATTATCAATTGATTGGCCTTTAACATTGACTTTGATATCCATTAATTAATACAATGAAATGACCTATTTGATATGATAATGCAGCCATTAATATCGGGGAAAATAGTTAACTCTTTTATTTTTTTTCATATATTTAATATGATTATCTTGCATGAATGACTTCCCCTTTTCTAAAGGGAGATAATATGATATATTTTTTAAATTTTTAGAGAAGCGAATTTTGTAGCTGATATATATATATTCCATAGCATCATCCAAAGCTTAATAAGGAAAGTATATATATATATATATATATATATATATATATATATATAGGGAAAATTATTATTTCGTCCCTGAGGTTTTACATAATTATTTAAGTAGTCCTCGACATTTATACATATATCTATAACGTCCTTGAGATTTATCACCGTCATATTAATTGGTTATTCCGTCAAAAAAATACATTTTTTCCGTTAATTTTGAGAGGAAAAGATGAAATTATCCTTTAGAAAAATAATTATTTCGTCCTTGAGGTTTGCCATAATTATTAAGTAGTCCCTGACATTTATACAAATATTTATAACGTCTCTGAGGTTTACTTCCGTCATATTAATTGGTCCTTCCATAAAAAAAAATACACTTTTTCGGTTAATTTTGAGCGGAAAAGACGAAATTATCCTTTATAAGTTTTCATTGACATTATTGTCGATCCCTTTCATTTAAAATACCTGAAACTCAAATTTTCACAATTTTCCTCAACCCAACGCGGTCTTCATTGCCACCACCGTGTCTCTGTCAAGTATCATCTCCATAATCAGATCACCAACAAAACTAAAAGGAAAAATAATTATTTCGTCGCTGAGGTTTGCCATAATTATTTAAGTAGTCCCTGCCATTTATATAAATATTTATAATGTCCATGAGGTTCCTTTCGTCATATTACTTGGTCCTTTCGTCCACAAAATACACTTTTTGCTATTAATTTTTAATAGAATGACCAAACTACCCTAAATAATCTAATCAAGGAGAGAGAGATAAATGGATGAAGGGTGATGATGGCTTAATTGAGTTTGGATGTTGGGTTTTAGTTTTGGTAGTGATCTGATTATGGAGATGATAGTTTTCATTAACACGGTGGTGGCAATAAAGACCGCGTTGGATTGAGGAAAATGGTGAAAATGTGAGTTTCATGTATTTTAGAGGAACGGGATTAATAATAATGTCAATGAAAACTTATAAAGGATAATTTCGTCTTTTCTACTCAAAATTAAAGGGAAAAATGTATTTTTTTATGGAAGGACCAATTAATATGAGAGAAGTAAACCTCAGAGACGTTATAAATTTGTATAAATGTAGAGGACTACTTAATAATTATGACAAACCTCAGGGACGAAATAATTATTTTTTCAAAGAATAATTTCGTCTTTTCTTCTCAAAATTAACGGAAAAAATGTATTTTTTTTTACGGAAGGACCAATTAATATGACGGTGGCAAACCTCAGGGACGTTATAAATATATATATAAATATCGAGGACTATTTAAACAATTATGTAAAACCTTAAGGACATAATAATAATTTTCCCATATATATATCATAAACATTTGGTAGTGGCTGAACAGAATTACAAAATTCTCACAAAACAAGTTGATAAAAGTGCTCTAAATATTACTTGAAGAAATCCATCTTGCTCAGGCTTTTTTCCCACGATATATTTTTATAGCATACAACATTTATGACACTGTAATAAAAACAAATATTGATAGCAAAATGAATTAGTTAACGACACGGCATAGTCTGCGAATCTGTCCTTGAGAACCAGTTAAAGGTTCAATATCTCCCATCCTTACCATAGCAGAAGCAAAATCAGAACTGAAAGTTGAAGGGCTGCTACTATACTCATTAACAATACTGTCTGTCGATCCGCCACTGAAAAGGACCTGATCTGAATGAAGAAGACCTTTTCTTTGAAGAAGATTTCTAAAGTAGTTGTTGTCAAAAGAATTTGGTGTCACCAAATCGAGCGGTGCAAGATTTCCATTCCCTGTGTTGGGATCAGCCGGACATCGGCGTCTTCTAATAGTAGCAAAGCCAGCATCAATATCACTTCCATTACTGTAAATCCTATTGCGGAAAGTTAGACATTGAGCTTGGCCAATTGTATGAGCTCCTGTGTAATAATCAAATCTTATATTAGCCATAGTTATATACAACATGGCAAGCCAAAGACAAAACTGCGCTTGAGGTAGAACACAAACCTGAAAGAGCAACCATATCTCTTTCACTTAATCCTTTATTGCGGAATTGTGAAATGAGACTCTCAAGAGAAGCTGTAAAGCTAGGAAGGTTGGCATTAGCCAGTGTTCGACTAGCAGTGGTAGAGTCTCTTCTTCCAAGTTTCACTGTCCATGATGGTCCACCGACCTGATTTATATATATATATATATATTAGGTAGAAACATATCAGTGAATGATAAATTTAGACAAATTCATTGAAGGTCAATATCGAAAAAGAAAGAACTGAAATGAGAAACCAAATTTTAAAATCAAATTAAAGAGTATGTATGAGAAACTATTACTCACAGCAACAGAAGCGTCGCGAGCTGCTACGGCTAGAATATCAGCACAAGAAACAATTCCAGGACATACACTCTCCACCTGAGCCTTGGCATCATCAATGACTTCATATCCTCTGGCAGAATTGTTATTACCGCCTGCAGTTTTCTCACCAGTAATGGAGGCTGTATCGTCCAGCAAGATTGAACCATCACAACCCTGCAATATTATATAATTAAAATAATTAATTATAACAACTCTTTTTACGATATTAATTGGCAAGAACTAACACACACAATCATTAGAATTCTTCATAATATATATATATACCTGAACAAAACAATCATGGAAGTGAAGGCGAATGAGAGAGGCAGCCATTCTACGCTCACGATAGACAGCTCTTCTAATAGCAGTACGAATAGTAGTTAATGCATCAGGACATGTGTTGTCATAAAAATCTGGACAAAGCTGTGCTTGACATGAGAAAATAATTGTCATCAAAACCATGCAAGTCATAGGAAAACGAAAAGCAGAAGCCATTTTTAATTTTTTATTTGTGTTCTGATGACTGGTATCAGAAAATAAGATAGTGGATGATGCAGAGCACAAGCCTCGACCCCCCTATTTATAATGTTGTGCGTCAAAAATAATTTTTATGACATTGTCTTTAAAGGCAGCTATAACAGTAATGTAGGTACAAGGTAAGGTAGCCATTAATATGGAGATGAGATGGGACACAGCTATACCCTATCAAGCATGAAACTTTTTTCTTCAGCCTTTTTTTTACTAGATTAATCAGAGTTTTAGAAACGTAATCCACTCTCCTAGTGGCTCTTTTGGATTCTTTTGTGTGCTTACTTTTCTTACACAGTAGTAAAATAGCATCTTGACGTAGAAAATTTACGGTTGCATGGGAAGGTACTAGCATCTACTTAATCATGATCCCTCTTGACATAGTCACGTGCTCACTGAATTAAGCCTATCGTTTAGAAAAATCAACATTTTTGGGAGTTTCCTGTATATATCTGTATGTCTAATGTCTATCTTTGGTCCTTAATTATATGGGCCAATGTTTATGAAAATGGCAAGTTGCTTCCAACTTTGAACTAACTCATTAATTAATAATATTATTAGCTACAGAAAGACCCTAACAATGCAATAGCTAATTGAATGAAGTGAATTGAAATATAATAATTGAATTAAAATGACATTCTTTTGTGTTGTTTGTGATAACATAAAATTCACCATGTGATTTAATTGGTTTTATGGATTAGAAATCTTACTGCGTCACGTAATTTATCTAGTTGAAATTATAAGCAAACAACAATTTAACGTTCAAGATTTCACAGATAAAAAAAAAAAAAAAAAAAAAAAAAAAAAAGAACAAAGACAATTTAACGTTCAAGGTGTAAAACACAAGTTTGATCGGTCAAAATACATTCATTCAAATCAGGTCATACTCATACCCAATAGTGAATATTTTTATTCTCTTTAATCAGGTCATACATTCATTCAATTTATTAAGTTCTAGTAGTGCTATATAACAAGATTAAATAATTAAAAGAATTTTTCATTGGGAGAAATTAAATCAATTTTTAATTTTATGTAGTTTTTATTAAATAATATACTACCTCTGTTCCATGATACTCGTTATATTTGAGAAAATAATTTATTCCAAAATACTTATCACCTTTATGGTTTCAAGGAATAATGAATTTTTTTTCATGTTTACCCTTTGTATATGACTAATAATTATTATTTCAATTTAATAGTTTTCTTAGAGAATTAGTATTAAATTAAAGGTAATATAGTTAATTTATTCAATAATTTATTATGACTTAGACAAATTTAATGATTTTTTTAAGAGACTTGAAATTCCAAATGTAACAATATTATGGAACAAAGGTAGTAATTAAGTAGTACGCACACTTAAGAATATTATAAGTCTTAGCCCTCTGTTAAAATCTAATTACTACCTCTGCTCCATAATATTTATCACATTTGAAAAAATAGTTTTTTCCAAAATACTTGTCACATTTGTAGTTTCAAAGAATAATAAATTTTTTTTTCATGTTTATCTTTTATATATGACCGATAATTATTACTTAAATTTAATGATTTTCTTAGAGAATTAGTTTTAAATTAAGGATAATATCATTAATTTATTATAACTTAGATAAATTTAATAATTTTCTTAAGGAACGTAAAATTTCAAATGTGATAAATATTATGTAACAGATGCAGTAATAAAACTAATCTTAATCATATTGGTCGTTATCAACATCTAAATTAGAATGGAGATTATTCAATTGATTTAAGAATATTAATATGATTCTTTTTTTTTTTCTTAACAAAAAATTTTATTTTGTAAGCAGTGCATATTATGAAGCACATGTCAGGCTTGGAGCCCGTTTCGTTTTGGAAAGCCTTAGGCTTTGGGCTTCCGCTTTTCTAAAAGGACAAAAGGCCCACAACGCAAACGACACCATTTCGTCATTCTTTTTGCTCTACTGGGGTTTTTCGCTAGCGTTAAATTGAAGGCTTGGTGGTTTAGGGTTTCTGAGACCCAGCACCAGCAGAGCGGCGACGCCATCATCATCGTCATCTTTCTTTCGCCATGGTTCTCAAGTACGCTTTCTCTCTATCTCTTACTCGCAGCAATTTCTCTTTGTATTTTAATGCACATTAACTGAATATCTCATAGATTGGATGCTGAATCCTTCGTGTTCATTTCTCCAATTATGTAAATGCTGAATCTCTGTATTTTAGTTGTTTTAGGCATTAGTATCAGATAATGTAGTTAAAAATTACGAAGATTTCTTATTTAATTTTGTATTTCAGTGAGCTTCACATTATTATTTGTTTGATTCGTGTTTTTTTTTTCTCATGTGGATTCGAACTTTAAATCTTTTTTTTAAAGGATCTTTAAGCCCCAAAATCCACGGACTTGAGCGGAAAAAGTTATCAACTTTAGAAATAAACTGAACTTTACCCTCAGTTGTAGATGTTGTTGGTTCTTCTATATTTATACAGGGTACATTACAAGTTTGTTGCTTATTATATTTATATATAGCAAGCTGTGTCTTCTTCAGCATCCTTCTCTTGCTAAAGGCATCCTCAGTTATGGTTTTATATTTCTGTTGTCAAGTTTTATAGGTCCAATTTAATATTTGGTTATGGTTATTGCATATTAGGACTGAGCTTTGCCGCTTCAGTGGTGCCAAGATTTACCCTGGCAAGGGTATCAGATTTATTCGATCTGATTCTCAGGTGATCAATTTTGCAACTTTGTTCTTTTTTTCAATTATAGTTATCTTTCAATTGTTTTTTTTCTTCATTGCATGTTAATTGACTAAATATTGTATTTGACCTGTGATTGGTGAAGGTTTTCCTCTTTGCCAATTCAAAATGCAAGAGGTATTTCCACAACCGCCTGAAGCCTTCAAAGCTTACTTGGACAGCCATGTACAGGAAACAACACAAGAAGGTATTGGCTACTTGAAATGCTCTATCTCTCTCTGCTTCACTTGATGTTAAATTATGTGTATCTCTTGTTTGTAGGACATTTCTGCTGAGGCTGTTAAGAAGAAGCGCAGAACCACCAAGAAGCCATACTCACGGTCTATTGTTGGTGCCACCTTGGAAGTGATACAGAAGAGGAGAACTGAGAAGCCAGAGGTTCGAGATGCTGCTCGTGAAGCTGCTTTGCGGTATGCTGTTTCTTTTCTTTCTTTTTTTTTTTTTTTTTTTCATATGATTTGCTATGCAGTTCTTAATTGAAGTAGTTTGCTTGGATATGCATTGTGAAGCTACTTGTGCCTTATAATTACATTTACATATATTGACTAGTTGCCATTTTCAGTGAAATCAAGGAGAGGATCAAGAAAACCAAGGATGAGAAAAAGGCAAAGAAAGCTGAGGTGATGGCCAAGACACAGAAGACCCAAGGCAAGAGCAATGTGGGCAAGGGTGCTGCACCGAAGGGACCCAAGCTTGGTGGTGGCGGCGGAAAGCGATGATTTCCTTAAATCTTTAATTTCCTCGTCATTAAGTAGCTTAAAGAATTCAAAATTTTTCATTTCCTTATTCATGTATGGATACTTTATTGATCTTGTAGTCCAACCTTTCGTGATTTTTTTCTGATGATGTTGTGTTGGGAGAATTACTTCTGCTATTTATTTCAAAGTTCTTTTTGAGTGATGACTTGTGGTCTTGATAACCTTACTGAACAAAATTGAAATATTCCTAATCTTGTAAGTGGGAATTGAGATGGAATTTTAGTTTTGCTCAGATGGATTCTTCAGTATTCACCTTGCTCTGGCTCTTCGAGTCGTAGGCTTAGTTGGGCTTTTGCAATTGCGAGATTGTTGTTTTACTTGTGAGTTGTGACTTCCGGTTTCTATTGCAGAAAAAAAAAGAAAGCTTTCCCTCTTTCATTTTCACTTTGAACATTTTTTTGCACATATGTTTTTTCTCGAATATCTTTGATATTTCTACAAATGGCTGTGGTTTTATCACCTTGGTGGATTTCAGCTCTCTTTGTACAGAGGACATGGTCTCACTGTTTTTCATTCAGTCTAGGAATGTAAAAATTTTACTCAATAGCAAGAGACTAGTCTTAATGATTTTTTTAAGAGAATGAAATATTAATTATTAATATTAATTATTTACTATAATCAATCAAACTTTCATGATTTTACAAAATTAAAAACTGAACTACAGATCTACCTATACACCAATGGGACCTCGTTAATTAAGCACTTAAAAATTATGTTTTTTTTTTTTCTTTTTCGTTCTTTTCTTCCCCAGTTATAAGGTTTGGGATGAAAAAATTCATGTTAATTAAAAATGATGATTTTATGCAGTTTTCATGAAGTAACACATTAAGAAAAGCCATTCGCATCAACAAGGTGTCGTGGTGTAGTTGGTTATCACGTCAGTCTAACACACTGAAGGTCTCCGGTTCGAGTCCGGGCGACGCCAAAAAGATACAGAATCATTTTGGTGGTTTTTATTTTTGCCCGCAGAAGACAGCAAAGCGTGTATGATATTTATCCATTTTATGTTTGTGGCCACAAGAAGAGGAGGTTGAGGGTGATCGCATGATTTTATGGTCCACCATACATTGTATCAATCGTTGTCAGATTGAGAAAGAGAGAGTAGCTTCTAAGACATAAGAAGTGGATTTGAATTACCTAACAACCAAAAACCAAAAGCAGTCAGCTAGCTGCCAACTCACAACCAAAGCAATCAAAAACCAAATACACATAAATTGCAAAGCTGCTACTTGCTTTTCACACGCACTCTTCTTCAAATATACTACACGTTCTGACCCTTCCCATTCTACCTTTTCTGCTTTCACACGCAAAACAAACTCCAACCCACTATATATATTCCACCGCGTTCCACTTCCCTTCCTTTCTGTTTCATTACTCGCTCCCAAATGTCCTCCATTTCTCACTCTGTATCTATCCTTCATTAAGTTTATAATCATCTGGTCTAAGTATTAGTATTACTATCAAGTTTATGAATTAACAAGAGAAAAAATAAATATTTTATGTCATTTACGTTGAGTTGACTTTGCAGTTGTCCATGGAAAATAGATACTTCTGAAGTTAAGAAAAAATTGACTACGCCAAAACAACGTCATTTATGTTGAAATGTTGCAAGATTATCGTACGAATACAGCAAGTTGTGACTTGTTTGTTTAGAGTGTGATCAAATCATTTAATGCCATAACTCATACCTAAACACTAAACAAGATTTCTTCCCAACCCAACCCATAAAACAAATTATTTTCATAAAAAACAGACTAAAAAGGATGCATTTGTTAAAGTGGGAGCCATTTCCATTTTCGTAAAGATTATTATACAAGTTTGATCCCAAAAAATATATTTATAAAGAGAATAAAAAATTTTTTCGCTTTACAGTTTCAAAAAATTAACTACTCCTAATTTTATTAAAATGAAAAGGAACAGAGAGTATCATCACTTTCTAATTAGCATAACTCTCAAAATATTAATCAACTTTTTACTAAAGAATGAGAGGCTCATCATCATGGACAAAAGAAGACAAGAAGTAATTATGTCATCCGAGGGGAAAAAGATCAGTCTTTAAGAAGAATTAATACATTTTTAGTCACTTTATGTAAATGCGTGAAGTGTGTTAAAAGGCACAAAAACTTCCTTTAATATGAAATGCAATGAACAAAATAAAACCAAAGGACACAAATGTACTCAACTTCCATTTTTATGCTTTTCCAATCTCTCAACACTTTTTATTGTTTTTAAGTATTCCTTTATATATATATATATATATATTTCCCTTTGTTCTACATGTAGATATGTGATAAAACCGTGTTGACCAAGTTCTTGATTTGGTTAGTTTTAGCTTGAGTTTCTATATTATAGCTAAGACTTGAACGATTGATAAGTTCATTGATTGAAGGAAAAGATCCAATGGCAAATGAGATCATCATATATTGATTTAAGGAAAATAGGTTTAAAAGTAGTTCTTACACTATCTATCATTTCAATGGTGAAGTAGTTTTCATCTCCATTGTTAAGTCTTTAACTATAGATTACAAGGTCTCCTTCTCACCTTTCCAAATTTCCAACTTAACCATTTAAATGTTTGTACCAATCCCATTAATTGCCATATACTAAGGAATTCTTATTAGTTATGAACTTCTCATCCTTATAAATACAAAAAATCTAGCTTTTTTGAATTTGCATACATGTGGTATATGAGTGGTCCTATTCCTATAAACCAAGTGAATTCATAAAATATTGTTATTGATTTATTATTTCTTTTTAGTGAATAATTGATAATACTTTCGTTACAATAAAAAATTTATTTTGAATTGGTTTGTTGTATAGAGTCGATTCATATACTTAATATAGACAAGTGTTTCCATTTTAAATCACCTCTCAACACAAATTAACCCTAAAAATCTATTTATCACAAATTAGCAACCCAAATAAGAATTTAGGATGTGCTTTATTAGTATATTTTTGGGTTAAGCGTACTTGACTACTTAATGCATTAATAAAAACAAAGGGTATATAAGTAATTGTGATCATATTTTTCTTATCACATTCTCAACGTAATAGACCCACCAACAGCAAGCCACGTAGAGTGAGAACAACAACACATGGACCATAAGTTTATTGCAACATGGACCATAAGGAGAAAGAAAACAAAGAGAACAGACACAGGAACTTTTCTTCCTTCGCCTTTGTTTTTGATTTCCTTCACCAGCTCCCTTACAAGTCACTTCTTAATTCTTCCAACTCCAACACGTATAAAATCTCTTTTTGATTCCTTCACTCTCCAGAAAAATTGTTAGTTCATTTCTCATATCTAGAGATAAGAGAGAGATAGAGAGAGAGAATGGCAAGTGGTGATCTAGAGAGAGGGACAAAGAACAGAGGATACAACAATAATAACCGCTTTTACTATGTTGAAACCGCGGATAAGCAATGGACATCATGGCTGATTCCTATGTTTGTTGTTGCTAATGTTGCTGTGTTCATTGTTACGATGTATGTCAACAATTGTCCCAAAAACAATCTGGGTTTTGAAGGTAGTTGCGTGGCTAGGTTCCTTGGCAGGCTTTCGTTTCAGCCTTTGAAAGAGAACCCTTTATTTGGTCCATCTTCTTCTACGTGAGTTTGAAATGCTTTTGGCTTATATTCTAAATTTTGTGGATTTTATTCGGTCTGATGTGGGTTTTTGATTGATATATTTTTTTCGATTATTTTGATTGAGTATATGCTACTGATAGTTCTTCAAGTTATTGTCTTTTCCTTTAGTTGCAATTGGCTTGAGATAATGGGGTCCTCTGTTTGTCGTTAGACTCCCCTCCTTTTCCCTTGTATGGATTGATTTGCGGTTTCTTGTTGTTCTCCACCTATTTTGGTGCTTGATGTATTAATCATGTTATTTAGTTAACTAGTTTATCAAATTCTATAGGGGTTATGTGTAGAATAATCTATTTCAAGATTATGCTGAAAAAGGTTGTCCTTTATACTGCTCTTGTTTTGTTGGTTATGGGTAATCTTCTGCTTTTTCATAACTTTTCGAGTAATTCGCAAAATTGAATATTGGTTTTCTGTTGAGCTTGTGCAATTTAATTATTGTTTGGATAGACCATGATTTGCTTAAATCGAATCATTGAGAATCGTCTGGCAATTGAAAATCTATTTGTGGACGGTTTAATATTGTGGAGCACTTCAGTTTCCATCTCTAAGCAATAAATAACATACAGTTGTGCTGAGCTCATAGGAAACCTATATTTGGATAAGCTATAAGAACTCGACTAAAGCTGAATTGTTTTCCGCTAATACTTTTTCCAGTTTTATACTATTTACTTCTGTGATTATGAGAAGCTCTTTTCTCTTGTTAACTATTGCAATTCTTCTTGCCATTTACATCTTGTGGAGGTAATTAAAGATCAATTGCATGAAATAGGAGGTTGATGTAGAAAATGATTGGCAAATGACAATACCATATTTCTGATATATTTCTTTCATTTCACACACCATGTATTTTGATAATAGTTTGCTTTGAGACATAATATGAATCTAACTGGAAGCTTTATATTTTAGACAAATATATGTTCTGCTTGTTATACTCAATTTGCTTCTATCTTCTGGTTCCCTTCATAATCATTGATACCATAACTTATATTCTGATTTTAAGCTTAATACTTTTTATATTGTCTAGATTGGAGAAAATGGGAGCCCTGAAGTGGAACAAGGTCGTGCATGGACATCAAGGATGGAGACTCATCACTTGTGTGTGGTTGCATGCAGGTGTTATTCATCTCCTCGCAAATATGCTTAGTTTGGTCTTTATTGGGATTCGCCTGGAACAACAATTTGGATTTGGTAAATGTTCCTTCCCTCTAATTTTCATATTGAATTTTTTTTCATCCCCTTTTTTGCTCTCATTTTGTCCCTTCGATTTTATTTTACTACATCTCTCTCTTTATATATATACATAAATAAAAAAAGTGGCTGCAAATGATATGTTACATAATTTTTGGGATGTCAAAATCTGAAATCTTGACAGTTTCATGTTTGCTTTTGCTATGACTCTTTGAGCATCAAATCAGCCTACCTAGAAAATGAAGTTCCGAGAGGTGTTTGTGCATTCAAATTTTATTATCGTCTTTAAATGCACACATTCTTACGTGTGTTTTTGGACCATATTCTTGCAGTGCGAGTTGGGACACTCTACCTATTATCAGGATTTGGAGGAAGCATATTGTCTTCCCTTTTTATTCAGCAGAACATTTCTGTTGGTGCCTCTGGTGCTTTGTTTGGTCTTCTTGGAGCAATGTTATCAGAGCTTCTTACTAACTGGACAATCTATAGTAACAAGGTCTGTTACTAATCCTTAGTTTATTTGCTTATGAAATTTTTGGAGTATAAGAGTTTAGTAACTTTAAGGTTTTTAATAAAATTGGATAAACTGTGTTCCTGTATAATTGAACCAGGAAACAAGCCAACACAAAAGGCAGTGCCTGGTAAATGTGTATTTTTGGCTTTTAAATAGCAATACACTAAGATCACCAGTTTGAGACTGCTTTATAAAAATTGCTAGTACTGTAGTTCACTTGCGTCAGTTGTTGAAACTGATGCGTGTGTCTTTATTGTCATAAAGATTTGTTTTCCATTGAGAAAAAATGTGATCAAATAATTGGTTAGGCACATGATATATGACTGTTTTATCTTTTCTTGCTCTTGCAGATTGCAGCTTTATTCACTCTTGTCATCATCATTGCCATTAACTTGGCTGTTGGAATTCTTCCACATGTTGACAACTTTGCACATATTGGAGGTTTCTTGACTGGTTTTCTCCTGGGTTTTGTCATATTACTTCGTCCTCAGTTTGGGTGGTATGAAAGCCGAAATCTTCCCGCTGAAGCTCGTGTAAAATCTAGGCACACGGCTTACCAATACGTGTTGTTACTGGTTGCTGTGGCTTTACTTATTGTTGGGTAAGTTGTCAAAATGAGAACTTAATTCTCATGACATAAAAATGACTGACCTAGATAAATGTGATAAATATCAGCCCATTGAAATCTTATGAAATTGCTCAAGTGACTTGATTTAGGCCTCATTCAACAAAATCACCTGTTAGTTGTCTTACTAACTGTAAGCTGTTTTACTTGTGTTTTATCAAATATTAAAAGGAGTAATGTTTCATAATCCGTTTTCTCAAACTCGAAACATTATTTTAAATGCCGTCAAACACTATACCTAATAGAGGGGTAGTGATTTGAGCTTACTCAAAACACTAAACACTGTTGTTAAAAGTTGGCTTTAATGCAAGTGAAGTTGTTACATACTAGTGTTACTTTGTTTTTTTTTTTTTTTGTGTGTTGTTTTTAAATGCAAATTATATGTATGTGCCAAGTGGCACGGTTGGAGATGCTAATTCCAAGTTTCCATTTTTATATATTTCAGTTTTACAGTGGGATTGGTGATGCTATTCAGAGGAGAGAATGGAAATAAACACTGCAGTTGGTGCCATTACCTAAGCTGTGTGCCTACATCAAAATGGAAATGTGATAACTGATGTGAATTTGTCACCTTTTTTTTCTTGGATAATTTATGGGAACCTTGTTAAGATTTCATTTTCTGTTACCTTTTCTTTGATTTCTATTTATTTTCATTTGTTCATTTGTTTTGATTGCCTTTTACACTTGTACATGAATAGTGGTATATGGTACTGAGCATTATTTTGGATTAAATAGAGTAATGTTACATACAGATGTTTTGTCATTGTATTCATACTTTGCAGTTATGACATTGCCATCTCAAAAGCTAATTTTTGCACCTATTTCTTAGCTCTTGGGCTGATGCTTGCTTAGTCAGCTAGCTTATTTTGCCTTAGGTGGGAGACCAAAAAAATATGATACTATATTTTATCGCATGTGGCGTCGCCCAGACTCGAACTGGAGACCTTCAGTGTGTTAGACTGACGTGATAACCAACTACACCACGACACCTTGATGAGCTGTTTGCGCCAACAATATTAATGACTTAAAAGACGATAATTCATATTTTCGCCGAATCATTTGCTGCTCGATCGTTCAAAAGAAGATCAAAGTTAAAATTGATGCCGGCCTTTTTTTCTAAAAAAAAAAATTGTATTTAGGTTTAGAATTATTTGCAACTAATTTAGCTTCTGATTTTTTATTTTAGGACGCACTGGATTCAATTTTTGTTATTTTTATAAATTTGCAAAAGTTACAAAGTTTTCATTGTTCATAATTATTTTTTTAACTTTTTCAATCATCAAACTTCCCCACCAAATAGACAACATTTTCTTTTATTTTCTAAATTTCTAAAGTACAAATACAAACACTCGCAGTAATTGATTTTTTTTTTTTTTTTTTTTTTTAGCGAAAGATAATAATTATCCTTTAATATAAGCGTTCACGTGTTTTGTACTTTTTTAATATTTTCTTAAACAAAAATTAGATGAAATTGAATCAAAAATAAAAAAAAAAAATAAAGAACTGAATTGGTCACAGAATTTAAAATTTAATTGAACCAATAATATTAAAAGAAAATTAAAATAATGATCCCTTTTTTCTAAGGATAGAAATTAATTTATGAAGCCGCTAACAAATCTTTTGATTTATGAAGAAAAGACGAAAGAGAGATTGTGGACCCCAAATTAGAAGAGTGAACTTTTATAAGTGATGTTGATTATCCAACCGATCATACAGACCAAAGTACAAATAAATGAGAAAAAGGAACCACAACCTTCCCCGAACCTATTACCTTTCCTAACAAAGTTGCATTTAATTGACCATACGCCACTGCACATTTGGCTTTCAACTGAGTTAACTCGAGGAAAGATTCCTGCACAAAGTTGCATGTCCTAAACCGATTCTTTTTATATCCTGTAATTTCCATGTCTGCTATCTTTCCCTTTTATCTTTGATGATTAAGCCTTAGTTCGGTCTTCATATTATAGAAATGTCACTTGCACTTAAATATAAGATATTCATTGGATTCTTAGTGTTGTCAGGTTTTACATTAACCATCTGACATTAAAAGCTTAAACATATCTTACACAAACTACAAATCAAGTATTAACTAAAGTCACATTAGTTAGCCAGATTAGAATGAGCTACTCCAAAACTAGAATCCTTGAAATTATGTATTAGAATCTCTGTCCAACAGGCATTCCAAGCCTGTCCAAGCGACCAGATCCTGGATATGCTTTGCTGGTAAAGCTTGCACGCAAAGCTGATGCTCTTTGGGCACTGCTTGATCTAGTTTCGCCAAAACCATGAAGGGAGTACCTCTTTACTGAACTTGATCTCTCATACTGCGGCCTTTGCCTCGGAGCACTAAGAGATCTCACTTTTGCCTTTGAAGATTCAGTATAAGACATGTAATTCGGGTAATATTCCGAGTAGCCGCTTTGAAAGCTTGCTGAACCATCACTCTTACTAGGAGTGAAGGGACTTCGCCTACCGCCGCCACCCTTTGATGATGCAGAGTAGAATTGAGGGCTATTTTCAGCAGTGCAAAAGGCCTCCTCATCCTGCCGAGGAAATTTCAGTGGAGTTAAAGACTGAACTTCACCAGATGATGGACTTGGAACTGTTTGATGGGTTGTCGAGTCTTTTGAAGTTGTGAAACTATGACTATATTGATCTGAACCCAAAGCATGATGAGAGGAGTGAAAAAGGTTTCTACGCTTAGGAGTGAAGTGCGGTTTCCCAGTATCTATTTCGAGAATTTTATCACTCTTCTCATCATCCATAGGGCTGCTTCTTGTCCAAGGCACTCTTTGCTCCCATGATCTGTCATCCATGCAACGTTCTGACCAATTAAAGGATAAATGTGTTTTATCTTCATCGCTAATTGCCCTGCAAGTAGATCTTGATCCAGTCCTCTGCATATTTAAATACTGTGTATTAGGCATGAACAATTACATATAAATAATTTTTCTTCTAAGAGGCAATTGAGAGACAAGGATACCTTCAGCATTGACGACTGTTCATATTTTCCACTTCTAGCTCGGATTGCATGTTCAACTTTTTCTGGGGTTGGACGGCCCTGTAAATTGTCTTGAAGTTTAATATGGTCTCCGGTACTTATTAATTGATGCAAATCTAACATATGGACCCCAAGTATCTTCAATAGAACAATTCCATAGTAAATGCCACGCTCCATTCATAATTTATAAGAATGATTAAGGTCCCACATGCAATTACTGAACAGTACAAACACCAAATTGCAGATTCCATCGGGCATGCAATGGTCAAGAAAATAACAAATAATTTTTCACATTGATGTGAAAGAACATCTCTTCCGCAATTCCAATCTGTCAAACTTATTTGGTTTAAAACCCATAAATTAATGCATGCTAAAAAAAGGACATCTCGAGCTCTAAATAACCAGGACCACAATCCATAAAGTACTTTAGTTCTCAACAATTTCCAGCAGAAAGAATCTAATTGTTGAAGGGAAAAATTGAAAATTACATTATTACTTACAGGGTGGTGAAAGTGAGAAGACTTGCTGCTTGAGTGGGAAGATTCAGAGATCTGTGCACGTCCTGCACGCGCTCGTGCCTGGGCTTTCAATAAAGATTGCATTCGATGAAGCCACTCTGCAGTTTGTTTTCTCTGAATATGACCTCTTACCAACGCCTGAAGCCTTACTAATGCTTTTAAAGCTCGCAAAGCCCTCCTCGCCTTCAAGATATCCATAAAAATAAATTATCGACCAAAATTATAATCACAGACTGACATATATTAACAAAATTATTTTCACTCCATAACTCATTTCAATTACTGTCAAAGGAGAATCACATTGATTATGGCATTAGAACTGAGTTGGTGGATTGCAATTTAACTGATTCGATGAGCAGACATGATCTCCATTTAATATATGGAACACTTTTCGGTTGAGGACCTTTTAAATTCATAATGGCGCCAAAGAAATTCATATAGGCACCAACTTGAAATTTCAAAGGAAAGACAATGAAAAAGAAACCTTAAAAGAAATGAAGTTGTGTATCTATTATCTAAAGGCTGAAATGAATGCCTGGCACTATAAATCCAGAAGACAAGGACATCTCACTAGCCGCCCTACAGTGGGTAAAAAAGAAGATCAAACCACGAGCCTCTGACTACAATGTGTACAATAATTCCAATATTAAAGGACCCAAACCTACCCCAACTCCACTTTACCCCCAAAAGTCATTCATCTGCACTTAAGGAAACATGTCGACTTATCCTTCTTTTGGACCCACTCCTTCTCTTGAAGGATTATAAAACTGGTGTATCCTCTTTTACATTTAGGTGGGTTGATAAATTTATCACCTTCCCTTAAATCCATTAAATGTAAAGTAAACAGAGCTAAGAAGCTAAAAAGTTATATGGATAAAGTTTAACAATACTCCCATAATAGTCAAAAAGTACCTCTAATCTAAGCTAATAAACTCTAATCAAATTTAAGCAATTTTGAATTATATGATATTCTTCAATGTGTAGGTATTTTTAGTCTTAAGTAGTTAGAATCTAGTTAATATGTCATGATCTTGCAGATAATTAATAAATGAAAGATATACCCTTTAGTCCAAATTAAGCACCTATTACATATAAATTTTCTACATGACATAAGTTCCGAAATGATGATTAACAAACAAACACTCAGAAATTGGTCAGATTTGATTGACAACTTGGAAATTAGGTGATTATATCTTAATTAAATTACTAAAATAACCTTATCAACGGCAATCAATTAAGTGGCATTATTGACCAACAAACATCTAAGCGTAAAGTACAGGGCAAAAAAAAATTCCGTCCATTAAATGTTGAAAAGGCCAACACAACCAGAAATAGAGAAGGAAGCCAGAGAGACAATGGCTATGACTAATGAGAGAAAAAATAGGAAATCATTTTTCTTGGGTCCACACAGGTTTTAGGGGTGGTGCACAATGCGCACCCACAGTTCATGGTAGTGACAGCTCCTGAGAAATTACCAGTAGAAAATTCAATTATAGGATTTATTAAGGGAAAAAGTAAACGCTGCAGCTGAAAGAGTGAAGTTTGGTAAACATGACGTTTTGAGCAAAATGACAGATTGAACAACTCAGAGACTACACAAATGGGGAAAAGATGACAGCGTTTTACACATGGATAAAGTAGAAAATAAACAACTGATAAGCAGTTGCAGAGAAACAGATTCGAGGAAATCACCCCGAATCTTGCAGGAACTGAATGTAGCAAGAAAAAACGAAACGAGATGTCAATTTCTTTTGCTTTTATTTCTAGGCGTTTTCTTGCATAGAAAATGATATGGCCTCGATTGGATAATTCGGTTTTAATTATCGAACTGAGTATTAGGAATCGTTAAAAACCAGTGATTAACTGTGACTCTTGACGTTTTAAACAAGAAGACGAAGGAGAAGACAAAACACGTGCCATTGCTTCAACCATGGCAACCGGCATAAGTGCTAATCCCCGTAAATTACACCAAATTCCATGGTCAATAAAAAAACTAAAGGAATAAGAGAATTTGAGTAAACTAACCAAGTAGCCTCTAAAGGCCGCTTGTATTTTAACGGCAGCGAAATCCTCACGCCATCCGTGGCTCCCACTAACGTACGTTACTGCTGGGTTGTTACCGCATCTTCCGCTACTCGTGAGCCTCACAACCTCCGCTGCTGCATGAGCAGCTGCCACCGCAGCCTCCGCCACTGCAGCCGTGGCAGCCGCTACTGCGATTGCGTGCTTATTTGGATCCTCTTCGTACTCCGACGAACTATGAACCGTCGTGGCATCCTCCTGACCGTTCAGACCTCCGGTTTTGATTTGCTGCTGCTGTGGATGGTCTTTCTCGCGGTACGATTTGACAAAGCTCCATCTTCGTTTCTCTTTGGAGCGACATGTGGGCTGCTGGTGTTGTTGTGATGGAGGCGGGTCAGGTCTTTTAAGGCCAATAACTGCCCGGAACCACCTGGAGGCTCTGCCCATGGTTAGCGATACTGAAAAGGTAGAGGGCTTGCGGGCTTTGGGATAGCATGCATTTGAAGAAGAGAGAGAGTTAGTGAAATGGAGAAGAGAACGTGTAGCTTTGTACAGTGAGAGAGAGGAAGAAGGAAGTTATACGATCGAGGGTGTGAAGCCTTGAAGGTGAAAAATTAACGGGGTAATATATGGAGTGGAATATTATTCCAATCGCTCAGTAGCGCGTGTTTTGCACTTTTAATCATTTTTTGTAAATTTTTTGTAACTTTCCTAATCATTATTTGTAAACTTAATTAATTTTAATCAATTTTTTAAAGAAGAAATCAAATTAAATTCTATAAATTTCTTAATCTAGTATTTGCTTATAAATTCAATTACATTTTATCAAAACCCAAAAGACTAGTGAGATAAAATTTGAAATAAATTTTTATTCATATTAAACGTGGAATAATGAATTATAATTAAATCTTATAAATTTCATCTTTTACAAGTTTTATTTAATTAATGCATATTAACTCCTTTTAGCATGACGTTTTTATGATGGAATTTTTCTTGACAACATGCTGATTTATATATCTTATAAATATCGAAACTGAAAATAATAACAATTGTCAATTTTTAGAACAATTTAGAAAAAAAAATTAGTTTAGTTAATGTTGATTTTGATTGAGGGAAATTCTCTAAGAACCATTTATTTTGTTTTTAAGAAAACTAAAAACACTACAATTTACGCTTAAAAGCGCGTGTAACAAATTTAGCAAACGGAAACGATCAAACGACAAATAAAACCAAAAACGAGAGTACGTGACATAGAAGTGGAAGCTGAACCGCCTGTCCACATGCGGCTCTCCCTATGCACGTAACAGTCGAAGAGAAATGAAATGACCCTGGTCTCTCCAGACTCTGGTCCATTCCATTCTGTTTACCATTTTGCCCTTTTCACTGTAGTTCTGTATCGTAAAAATGACTCTTGTGCCCCTCCTAATTAACATAAGTCAAAATAGTTCAATTTACCTGGCATTTGTACACTTTGGGCCCACTGGTGACGCCACCATGTACGATCCGACCTATTTACGAGTCAATAACAAGTGGGTCACCACATTGATTGATCGAATAGATAAGGGGAACAAGATTTCCTTGAAAATGATGCGCGGCTGCTGATCCAACCAATGTTTAATCCCACAGATATGAAAAGATTTTTGCACAATCGTTGATTATTGCATTTGGTGGTTGATTTATATAATAATTTTCCTACTACATTTTTCAAAAAATTAATATGATAATTTTTTTTTTTTTAGAACCCGTCGGCTGATAAAGATAAATTGCGCCTGACACATATTTACTTCGTTGACTTAATTTAACTTAATTTAACGGAGAAATTTTGCACAATCGTTGAATATTGAATTTGGTAGTTGATTATAATAATTTTCTTACTACATTTAAAAAAAAATATATATTGTGATTTTTTTTTTTCTCAGCAAATATTTATTTCATCCATGAAATTGAATTCCGGATTATTTATAACTACGAGAGCACATCCTCAATCTCGTTCAAATGAAAAGAGTCTCTCTTCAATCATAATAATTTTTATTAACTCACATCCTCAATCTCGTTCAAATGAAAAGAGTCTCTCTTCAATCATAATAATTTTTATTAACTCAACGAGCCAAGATGATCGTGCAGCCCTGTGTTATTTCAGCCGATAACCCTGAATCAAAGAAACAATTAAAGTGGCGAAAATGATATGATTGTTCGAGGCCTCACGGGTTAAAAAACAAGCGCTTTAGCTCTTAAGAAGCAGAAAGAAAGCAGTGAAAAAGATTTTGGAACTCAGTTTTTTTCTGAAAACGTATCTATGGATCTTCCACTCCATGATTTCCATCATACGTTTCCGAAGCCTGCCGTGTTTTGTCAACTCGTTAGAATCTTGCTAGTATTTTCCAGTGAGAACAGAGATGGAGTGAGAAGCTCATGTCTTGGAATTTGGATTATTCAAATCGGACGGTAGAGAAACAAACAACAAACATTTGCACGTCATCAGAGAATATATCTGCTACCGAAATCTACACACATAAATGTCGGGACCCAACTCTGCCGACATTGACAGGCAAAACTACTACTACTACTACTACTTTTTTTGGTTTCTTTTGAATATCACCGTCACGGGAAGGAAGGGCAGGCTGTTTGTAACATGTCTAATGAATACCATTATGATTATGACACGTGTAATGGAGGCCTACTTGATGATGAGAGAGTCAAAGCGAGAGACCTGGTCAAAATACAACCCATGTTCTTTCTTAATTCCATGCTTTTGGTTTTAATTAAAAGGAAGAAAAAATGAGAATAATGATATAAAAGTAGGTTTTATTTCTTTAATTTAGCGAGGGTCACGGGTGTGGAAAGTTGACACATTGGTCAAAATAATCTGCGGTTTATAAACGCAGATGCAGAGTCAAAATTAGGTTGAATGTGTAGGAAACTGGGAATGCACACACACAACTCACGTGCAAATAAAATTACTATGATTTATTTCCAATAAGAAGAAAAGCCCTTCTCCTTTTTAATGGCTTGGTATAAAGATAATGGGGTAGCTATCTGTAGGCTTTTATATGAAAAGCTTGTCATAAAGTATGATTTACTCTTTAATAATTGAATGTGAACAAACGGCATTAAAAACATTTCTAACTTCGCTCTCGACAAGCCATTCCGTGACGTTGTCAAGTGTCAACGGCTATTTTCCTTTATTTGATAAGACAATGGTGTCTTATGCTTTAATTAGTCATTTACCCACAAATTATGCAAGTTGCGACAATAACAGATAGAGATTAGAGAATCATAATGTTTTGGATCACTCTAATCATACAAAAGACAAACCATTTTATACTTCAATTTCTCTTACATGAAATGGGTATATCCACACATCTCAAATTCCCAATTGTAAATTCCATTTACATGGGAATATGGGAATTGGCTTACTTCTTGTTAGCATTTAATTTCATTCCCTTTTATCTCAAATTGAAACTTTAAGGAACAATTTCACTAGTTTCTGAAGTTACGTTTCAATAATCTGTGTCTAACCATCTTGATTCTGGCCATGTATTTTTTGGTCCTCTGCTAAATCTAAGAAAGACTGCTAAATCTAAGTCTATAAAGTTCTCTGAACTTGAGATGTAGCAATTCTTTGGACTATACTTGGCATGCGATGAATTATCTCTTCGAATGATGGACGTTGTTCAGGATCACTGCTCGTTTTAATCGTATTAAACATCAGTTTTCAATCAATTATCAAGCTTCCCATATCAAAAAATTTAACAAAGGTGGGATTAGTGTAAAATAGAAGTACCTTCGCCAACAATCACGAATAATGGAAGTTACTTGCGGATCAAGACCTTCAGGTAACTCTAATCTTCTGTCCATAAACCCTACAACTCCAACTACCTGTTAAATGGAAGACATGTGACTTAGTGAAAATCTGAAAGATATTGAAGAGGGAAATTAGACTACCCACATATGTGTGTGCATATATGCGAGGAATATATATGTTAAGGAAGATAGACCTGTATGGAATTTAGATTGATCCATGGAATGGATACTGTCATAAGTTCCCATAGAATGACGCCAAAGCTGAATACATCAGACCTATTACATGCATGAAATGTTATAGTTACACAACAGAATTGGTGAAAATATAATGAGCAACAGAAAAAAAAAAAAAAAAAAAAAAATTGAACTTTCTTTACTTTGAACAATAGAGATATCGAATTAGATATAATGATTTGTGCTTGAACTGCTACTCAAATTATTTACAATGAAGTTTAAGAACCTTATAGCTTGTGTTAATTCTAGACCTAGAGACCACAGACGCTGTAGTTCAACAATTTACAATAGTAGCTAAGGATGAAGAATTTAACCAGGTTAGTATGCATATGCAGATTGTTTTCTCCACAATTGTATTCATGGAGCAGTCAGACTGTCCATTGAAGCAAACTACTCATTAGAGAAGACTGTGCTTTAAGTGAATAGTATATAGGGCAACAGAGTTTAGTTTACTGCAATTACTTCTCATCTGAAGGTTCGTTGCGGAGGATTTCAGGAGCCATCCATTGAGGCTGCATGAAGAAAAATAAAGGAGTTAAAAGAGGAGTTTAGTAATGACAGGTAATTCCTTACAACGTTTAAATATGAAATTGAAAATTTTCTCATTCATCGAGAAGGGATAGGGCAGAAAATTTTCTCATTTATGGAGAAGGGATAGG
Source organism: Jatropha curcas (assembly GCF_041381405.1). Classification (NCBI taxonomy): domain Eukaryota; kingdom Viridiplantae; phylum Streptophyta; class Magnoliopsida; order Malpighiales; family Euphorbiaceae; genus Jatropha; species Jatropha curcas. The sequence goes on along the minus strand of NC_143154.1, from coordinate 30,468,134 downwards.
GCAGAAAAGGTAATTACAGTTCCTCTTCCAGATTTTGCAGATATAAAGGTTGCATTCTTCCACCTTGACAGACCAAAGTCGCCAACCTGACGGAGACATCAGATCACCTTGTAAGTTACTGCTAAATCATAAATCTGCTTGAATAATTTGGAGGAGTTCTCATGTTACCTTGACAGTCCAGTTTTTATCAACAAGAAGATTGGAAGATTTTAAGTCTCTATGCACTATTGGTGGATTTCTGTGATGCAAATAATTCATTCCTCTAGCCTGCAATGAAGTATAAAGTGTGACTTTGAGACTTCACAAACTCAGATATCACTATCACACTTAGAAAACAAAACAATAACACTTCATCAGAACAATAGTGAGGGAAAAACAGATAACATACAACATCAAGTGCCATCCTCAGACGCCGTCTAATGTCCAATGTCTGATTGTTCTTGTGTAATGTTTTGAAAAGACTCCCCCTAGCATGAGAATGGAATCAATGTAAGATAAATTTGCTCCTCAAAATGCATACATATATGCCTACAAGAGCAAGCAGCATTAAGCATGCAAAGAAACATGTACCGAGAAGCAGATGCAACACAATTGAACAACGCTTGCAACTGGGCTATTCTAGGTGAATTTTAATACTACTATTGATCATCAGATGCTTACCCTAACATTACCTGGCCAGGAATTCAGTGACAATGGCAAGTCTTTCCGGTGAATATACTGCTCCCATGAATAGCAACACGTTTGGATGTCTAAGTCTCTTCATTATATCAATCTATAAAAATGAGATCCTGCAGTCAGGTACAGCCTCCACGAACAATTATTACAGACAAATAAAAGCTGAATCTCATGCACCTCTTTTTTGTAGTCTTGTAAAGTTTCTTCTTTGTATTGATTCCCAAGATAAAGCTTAACAGCAACATCCTAACGAACACAAACAAATTCAGGTTAAACTTTATTCAAGCTCGGAACAAGAACTTTATTTCAAGTTAGCAATTTACTGATCCATTCCAGATTCCACGGTAGACAACAGCGTATGAACCTGTAAGTTAAAAGAAAAGGAAGAGAAAAATTAGAAAGAATACCATCTCCCCCCTTCCAAAAAAATTCCATTTATCTTTTTGTTAGATGGTAATTGTATTTCTATCTCAAGATAGTATCAGACAATATTATATGGCACAAGCAAACTTCTGAAAACTTCTAACAAAATAGGCAAAACTCACTTTTGCATATTAAGAAAAAATGTTTCTGTGAAAAACCAAATTTGTTGAGACCATCATCATCTTATGCATTCTAGTCTAGAAGTTATGTATTCAGAATCTGCTAGGGTGCCATCTCATCTAGAAATGCTAAAATTACTTCACATGTACTCATCTTAAACATATGGGCATGTTTAAGCATAATGTGTGCAACAAAGTTACAGAAGGTTCAAAAATATTTAGTGCACATTGTTATATTGTACGGATGAGGAAGTTACAGCTAGAATGGAAATCTTAGTTGAAGTTACCTTGCCCAACCTCCTCCCCTAGCTGTAGGTCTTCCCAGTGAATCTCACATTTTACCATAGAATTTGACTCTTTCTCCCCTCCGCTTGGTGAACTTCCAAGGCTGCCAGAGCTCTCCCCTACACTTGAAGACCTTCTACCATCTGGTTGTTTTTGCACTTCATCTTCTGAGGCTTCTGAGATTTGTCCTTCAGGATCCAACTCATTCACATCTTTTCGGCAACCTAAGCTCAGCAATGGATTTCCTGGTTTAGCTTGCCCAAAACATTCATTACACTCCATTAAAGAGGCTTGAGAACTCTCTTCAGCAGCTTCAGGGCTTCTGCTTGCATTTACATTTGAATCTGCACATGACGAATTTCTTTTGTGTGGAATTTCTCCCTTGCACTCAGTATCAACGTTGCAGTGGTAAGAATTTGATAGTTCTGACCCGCTAAATTTACTAGTACCAATTGCTGCTTCATTTCTAACAGCAGCGTCAATTAGGTCATTTTGTTGACTTCTGACATCATCTTCTTTACCAGTGGTTCCAATTCCTCCAATATGCAGCTTTGCCAACACCTTAGCTGCCTTAATCATTTCAACCAAATAGTTCAGAAATATGCTGATGCATACTGAGAAAGCTTATAAATTTAAATAAGAAAATAGCTAATCCAATAGCATAGCCATTTCGATTCCTCTTTCCAGGACGGGGGGAAATTCATTAAACTCAATAAATCTTCATAAATTTTAGCTGTCAACCAACATACTGTATATAGTTTTTAGGCTCAAAATCAATCTTCAATATGTGAATATGTGGTATGCTAGAACTAGAAAACATCTAGAAATTTAAGACTCAATGTTATAAATTAACCCATTGCCATTGTCACTTACCTCAGAATTGTCATATGATTACACTGCTTGAGAACTCAATCATATACAGGCATGTGGTAGATTAATTGTGTCAACATTCAAGAAACTAGTAAGTCAATACAGATTTTGTAAAGCTTAAGCTTGCAGTCTAGAGGCATGCTCCTTTCAGATGTGCTATCCCTAATGTGGAAATTATAACATAATTTTGCCTATGTGGATAATAGGAGTGTCACCTTAGATACTTGCTTTTAACACATTTCTAAGGCAGGACTGAGCCATAACTTAAAGAGAAATGAGACTCACTAGTGCACCAGGAGATGCTGACTTGACCTCCTTAGCTTTTCTAGCTTCATGTTCTTTGTACCTGGAATTCTCATGTCCATCAAATGTATCATCGCCATGTTTCCACAGTAGTCTTGAGGCCTAATTCATTAAACAGTGCAAGTGCATAAACCCTCATAGTATGGAATTAAATCCGGAAATGAAAAGATAAAGAAGTTCTGTAACAATATAATACATAAGCACCAGATTGGAAACTGACGATGCAATCTGAGGCACCGGGGCAATTGGTGGCCGTTGATGCCATTGAATCTTTTTCAAGTTTATCTTTGGTACTCTAGCACGATCTTGATGAGTTCTCAGGTTTTCTGAATTATCATTATTAACTATTGCTGCATCACTTGAAACAGTGATAATACCAGCAAGCCTTCCATCCTCATAAAATGGGCTTTTTGTTACCATTGCCATAAAAATTTCTCCAGACTTCTTCTTGAAAGGAAACTGACCCAACCATGATTGTCCAAAATTCAATCTTTCTACAATTTTATGAAGAGGTGCATAGTATTCTTCAGCTACAAGGACTTCAAACACACTTTGTCCTAGTACTTCATAATCCTTCCATCCATAAAGATTTTCAGCAGAACCATTCCTGTTAAGAAAAATGTAAATCACAAAACTAAAGGAATAATATAAGATAATTAATAATCAGGTGGTGTGGGCCCGTCAACTATCATTGCTATCTTCTACCAACACAGTATACATTATACGCTAAGAAATTAGCAATGTGTCATGCTCATCAAACTGACAGTGATTGATTCCAAAGTTTCTGGTCATGCACATTTAATTGAAATTATCCAATGGTTGTCATGAAGAAAAAGAATACAAATACTTCAACAAACCTCCAGTGTGGCATTTCCTCAAACACATTCCAAAATTGCACAGGAAAATTGCTATACCTAAACTACGATTCAGATCATTTGTCAGATACATTTATGCATTAATTATTTTAGGCAATGGCACCGAAAGCTGGGCAAGTTGGAAGACTTGAAATGCTAAACGAATTTCAAGCATTGAAATTCTTACTGGCAGTGGCAGCTTCCGTATAATAAGGAAGTCACAGCTGCCAAAAATCTAGAAAAGCTTTTAAGGCCAATCTATCTCCATTGGAGGACTCACTAGTCACTTGAAAGAAAAGAATGTTTCAAGTGTTTCTTTTTTCAGGAGAATAAAATTAATTGATTAGCCTCACACGCATAAAAAAGATATGGAGATACTCGTGAGAAAACCGAAAAAGAAAATCAACTTTTTTTGATCCAATCATTAACTTTTGTACTCCTTAACGTGTCAAATTTGCATGTGAATTGTTACAAATGAAATTGGAATTCAATCACATCGTAGAATACATAAAATTTTGCATGATAGAGAGCAAAATATTTGGCATTTTCTTTATCACCAATCACGAACGTAAAATACTTCATGATCATATATATAAATGAGAGGGAAAAAACGAGATTATAAGTTCCAATAGTATTAATGTTAATTCCAAATAATACTTCATTTCGTTTCAGTTCAATTCTCATTTATAGAAATTCTAGTTTATTTCATTGGTTTTTTAACTGCAAAAAGAAAAGAAAATTTCAATACCAAAGTCAGACTACAATAAATCAAGCTTGACAAATTAATAAACCAAAATGAAAGAAAATAATCAATCAGATAAGAACTATAGATACACACACACACACACACACACACACACACACATATATATACACATTAACATACCAGTACATGATCTCTCCAGAAGTAGCACTACACACATGAACAGCATGTCCAATTGACTCCAACACCTTTTTATAAGGACTCCCTGCCGTGAAGAACCCGGGAACAGATACCAAGTCAGAATCTGACGTCACCTCATCAGAATCTGGCGTCAAAATCACCTCACTATTACTATTTTCTTCCTTCGTTTTCTTCTGATTCTTCTCCTCTACAAGTTCACTCAGTTCCTCCTTCAGCTTGGAATAACTTGCCTCCAGACTCAGACAACGATCTGCCAAGACTCTATAAAGACTCTGCCCTGACTCGTCTGCCTCCATTTCTCTTACCGGAGACGCACGTATAAAATTGTGGCGTGATGCGCTCTTTAGGTAAGAGAATAGTTTGTAATGAAGGTGGTCGCTGTAATATTGGTTTTGTTTATTGTTTTTCGCATATTGCAATCTTCAGACTAAAGGGTGTTTGCCACGTATCATTTAGCCGGCGAGAGGAAGCTATCAAGCGTGGACAGGTGTAACATTGGGAATGCTGATAAGCCAATAGGAGAAAGAAAGCCAGGTCTAGCTATTGGTTAGGCCATAATTATTCCTGTTCTCATGGCAGTCAGTGCTCTGCTCTGCTCTGCTGCCATGTGATGTTAATATTTTTAGTACTATATAAAAGTGAATATCAAATTTAAAAAATTCAATTTTTTTTTACCATCGTTATCCGTAGAATAGTTTTTCTGCTGTAAACAGCAACATCCTTATTTGAATCATTTCACCATTGGCAAAAAAACAATGCATGTATAAAATATATTAAAAATAATAATAAGAGTTATTTTAATTTTACATATGCAATAATCTTTCTTTAACTTCATGAAATGGAGTTATTTTGTGTGGCTTGGATTTTAGAATGGCCTATGATTTGAATGGATTGATAAGCTTTGCCGGTTGTTGCGGCCTTGTGTATTGAATAACCAAATTGGGATAGGATTAGGTTGCTTATACTCAACTATATATTCAATCATTTTGCAACTTGTAAATATAGCCTTAGTCAAAATCAAGAGATATTATCTTCTCTAGTTGACAGTACAATTCTTTTCGTGGTTCCTTTTATGTCCACCACCACTTTGCTATATGCTTGTAATTAGTACTTTGGAATTTTATTAAAGAGATCCAATTTGTTTTGTCGGGAAATTTTCAGGTACACTCAATCTATTACGTCAGTTCATATTTTTTATTTGGTCAGAGATAGAAAAAATGAAAACATAGTTATATTGATTTAGAAGTTACTGATGTATGACAAGAAAAAAAAGAATAAGTCGTTGATGTGGTTTTATTTTATTGGATGTTTCTATAATGAGGTGATTGAGTCTATCTGAAAATTTCTCCAATTTATTAGTGCAGCAAAAAGATTCATTAAAATTATCAATAACAACACCTATTTTATTAATTAATTCACAAAATTATGAACGATCATTATTATAATCAAGATAGATTAACAATTAAATCATGCACAACAAGGTATAATCCAGTAGTAAGTGCATATACGATTTAGCAATAGATCCAAGTCCGAATTTCTCCTCTCTCAATATTTAAAGAAAAAAAATTAAATCATTCAACACTTACCTCACAGACATATTAAAGATTTATATTTTAATAACTCTTTTTTTAAATATGTTAATCAAAATCACGCATGCAGTAACAATGGACCCATATTACATCATATATGGATTTTGAGTTATGAATTTGATTTTCCCAAATCCTATCTCAAGAGGGATCCATAAACCCATTCATAACTTATAATGACGCCAACTGTGAACACCACTTCAATTCCCACAGAACAGAACCCCATTACATTTACACCACTTCACTTGTTAGGTTTGACTTGGACAGAGAAATTTTTAGGTTGACTCAGTCTACTACGTAGTAGTCACCCACTCACTGAAATAAAGTAAAATCATCATTTTACTTTTTTTTAGCTCATTTTTGTTAATTTTTCACGCTGTTAAAAAGAAAACTCTTGATTGGCTTTATTTCATTAGGTGGGCCTTCATTGACCGGATCTATAACTAACATGATAGATTGAGTCTATTTAAAAATTTCTTGACTTAACGGTATTAAAAATTATTTTAGAAGTTGAAAATAATAAATTTAAACTCAAGTCAAATTAATTGGCTTAATATATAGATATCTTCATTGGATTTATGGATGAAAGATTAAAAATTTTTCATACCAAAATAATAATAATAAACTATGTCGAATTATCCGATTTAAATATACATATCAAAATCAAGTAATTAATGTAAATTGCAGAGTGATGTAATGATAAATCAAAATGAAGTATTCAATTTTCGAAAAAAGTAAACAAAAATGTATCCAAAAGATAATAAAATTGATTGGTTTGGGTATAGATATTATTATTATTTATGTACTTTTTTTATTGTGGTAGGTACCTCAAAATATTAATTCAAGTTAATAATTAATAGGAAAAAAAAATGTAATTTAAGGTTGACTATTTGATCAAAGTACTTGGACCAAGCAAGTTATGGGCAACCCATCCAAAAAATAATAAATAAATAAATAATATAATGGACCTGATTTATTACCGGGTAAGGTTAAGAATGAGTGACGAACATGGGGCTGCACACAAGCCCAAAACTCACATGCACCTAAAACGTCGTCGTTACAAGTTCCAATATCAATTTCATTTAATTGAACACTTCATCGCTGTCAACGTTGAGACTTCAGAGGAAGATATTTATCTGAAGAAGGTAACCGTTAATTGGCAGTTTTTTTGTATTTTTCAAAACTGAAATAAACCCGTCAAAATCGCTAATAAATTCCTGTCGCATACAATGCTCAAAACAAAAATAACGGGGGAATTTTGGGCTCGATTAGAATTCAGAACCAAAAAAATTTCACCAGAGGAAAAAAAAATGGGGTGGCAGATTAAAGTGTTAATATTATTTTGGATGGTTAGTTGTTTAAGTGCGGGAAGTGTTGTTGGAGTGGAGATTCTATCGAAATCGAAGCTTGAAAGGTGCGAGAAAGGCTCCGAGTCTGATACTCTCGATTGCACGACCAAAATCGTCTTGAACATGGCCGTTCCCAGTGGTTCAGTAAGTTTTACTTCGCTCATTTGCTTACCGTTTTATGGTGGTATTGTTTGTCTAATTTCTTTCTACCTAACTAGAGATGTAATGACGATAGTTACTCTTCAAGGAAGTTTTTGGAATTTATTTTTGACTTTTTTCTTTTAATTCGGAGTAGTAAAATTGTTTTGTCATGGAAACGTGGAAGGTGGATATTAAATTAGGAGGTCGTTCGTCTGTTGATTGTTCTCTCTTTGTTTTTTATTTTTTATTTTTTCCCCTAAGTTAATTGTCGTTTCCTGTGTAGAGTGGAGAAGAGGCGTCGATTGTGGCAGAGATCGTGGAGGTGGAGGAGAATTCGACCAACAACATGCGAACACTGCGAGTACCACCGGTGATAACCATCAATAAGTCCGCTGTGTATGCCCTGTATGAGCTTACGTATTTACGCGTACGGCACTATCTTCGTTACCTAAGATTGAGATTTTTTATCGTTTCAACTTTATAACTTCTTGGAAAGTTGTCATGTCATATTTTTGTACTGTGAAACGATTGTAGTGAGAAGTTAAAATTGATATAGCAACACAACATTTGCATCTTCAGCACAAATTGTCTGACTGCCTATAACGATTTGGTTGAATCAGGTCACTATTTCTTGTGTATCCTGGATTGACTTATCATGTTGATTGTGAAATGAATTTTAGGATGTTGCTTATAAACCTCAAGAATTATTTGTGAAGACGCGCAAATGTGAGCCTAATGCTGGTGGGAGTGTTGTTCAGACATGCCAGAGGCAAGTACTTTATTGTTGTCTTAAAGTTTGTGATCATAATGAATAACTTTTAGAAATGCTTTTGTGGATTTTAACTTCTCAGATTATTCTTAACTAGAGATCAAGTTTATAGTTCAGAGTGACTTTGCAGGGTCAGACAAAAATATTAGCATTTAGCAGTTGAAAGATTTATATTTCATTATTTTGTATGTATCTGAACTCCTGTCTCATTATAGCTATTTTTGTAGGTTGCAGGACAAAAATGGTCGCATAATTGAGTATACTGAGGTGGCATTTTTGACTTATCAATCTCTTTTGGATCCCATTTTGCATACATATGTATGTATTCATTTGCTTTTGTGTAGTACTCGCACCTGTATACTCATGTACCAGAGTATGTATAACTATCTAACTAATAGTTTACTTAAAGGTAGCTATTGAACGTTTCTTATGAAATAGTTTATACATAATTTATTTTTTATCATGTTTATTGGTTATGCTTCTTGTACTCTATTGTGTTTGGTCCTTTCTGGTTTGTACTATGTCTTCTGTTTCTGTCTCATTCTTTTTTTTTTTTTTCTGCTTAGCCAATCTGTTGTCCTTGTGGTCCTCAACGGCGAGTACCTTCATCATGTGGAAACTTTTGTAAGTGATTTTAACAATGGCCAGCAGTTTCAAAATTACCGTTGTGTTATGATTGATTTTTTTCCTTTATCAGTTGATAAAATGATGAAAGGAAAGGCAAATACTGCGCACTGTCTCAGATTTCCTGGTGACTGGTATGACCTTTATGCTAGAGCTTTTTCTTTTAACTCTGCTTTACCAGCAAATCTCTGTCTACTTAATGAAAGTTTTACAACTTAAGTCGAAAATTTAACAGATCAAATTACAAATGCTGGTTTATCTGATAATGATTTTGTGCTTGCTGGTTAACTCCTGGTTTACCTGGTAATGATTTTGTGCTTGCTGGTTAAATGCTGGTTATAAGACGTCACAAAGTTTCAGATTATATAGACCAGCAAATGCAATGTCTGGAAGGTTGATTATGTTGTAGTTGCAGGTCTAATGAGAGGAGCGGTGGACCAAGGATAATGTGGAGGAAGGTAGTGAAAACAATTAGGAGCTCTAGATCTTTCTGAATTTAGTTCTAAACTGGGTAGAAATGGAGTAAAAGAATTCCATATATCTGATCCAAATTGTATTGTTTTAAACTCAGTTGATGCGACTTAATTTTAATTTTTCCTAGTCTTCGATTATTCTAACGATTGCCAAAATTAATAGTTATTGTTCACCTAGGTTTCATGTTTTTGGTATTGGACAGCGATCAATCGGATTTAATATTCGAATACTGGTGAAGACGAGATCTCTAATGTCGGTATGTTGTTTCACAAGATGTAGTACCTTCATATATGCCTAAGGTTTTATGTTTCAAGTTGGTGCACTCTACTTAGGTTCTGTCTGCTATAAGGTAGCCTATAATAGCAGATTTGTGCTTGTTTTTCTTCCAATGACTTGCCATGGACATAATTATATCCATCCATATTCTGTTTGGTTGTGTATCCTATAGTATGGCAAACAACAGCACTTCTTTACTTCATTTTCTGATAATAAGTTCTATTCTGCCATTAAACTCTTACTAGGTGCTACCTGAATGGAATTGTGAATTCATAATTGATTTGGATAATGCCTAGTTTTGTTTTATTGGATTGGACTAAAAATGCCACGATAGATTCACTAATGGAAGATTTTACTGACCTTTTCTTTACTGACCTTTTGCTTTTGCTTTCAGGAAGTGATAGTTGGGCCTGAAAACAAAACAGCAACTTCCAAGGATAATTTTTTAAGGGTAAATCTTGTTGGAGATTTTGTTGGCTACTCAAGTCTTCCTGCATTTGAAGACTTCTACCTTGTGATCCCAAGGCAGGTACACTTCTATCACTTGTATTGTTAAAGTTAAACTTAATTTGTACTGCCTTATGGGGAAAGAAGCGAAAGTTCTAACCAAATTAATAGGGCGTCTTTTTTTTCATTACATCTCTTGGAAAAGTTTAGTTTGATACTAAGCTTGCTATAGCACATTGCTTTTGGTACTGATCGGGAATGGGGGAAAAATTGGTTGCTGGACATTGGTTTGCCATCTAGCTTATTTTTGCAGATTGCCTGTTGAATAATATGATGTTGCTGAGAGTTAATATTATGTTGGAAGGGTGAGCCTGGTCAACCAAAAGATCTGGGGAGGAACTTTTCAATGTGGATGCTGCTTGAGAGAGTCAGATTTACTTTAGATGGTAGCGAATGCAACAAAATTGGTGTTAACTATGAGGCTTTCCATAAGCAGCCAAACTTCTGTTCTTCACCATTTTGGAGTTGTTTGCATAATCAGTTATGGAATTACCGAGATGTAAGTATGTTATGCTGACTAGTTGTCTCAGTAATTTGTATGCTTCATATAACCTCTTATATTCACTCTTTCTGTAATATATGTAGCTTTCTTATGTTTGAATTGCACTGAGAAGAGACTTGTCTTGAGCATGCAGGCTGATCAGAACCGAATTGATAGGAAGCAATTACCACTATATGGTGTGGAAGGAAGGTTTGAAAGGATAAACCAGCACCCAGTTATGGTTCAGCAATTGTGCATTTGATCTTTAATAAAATTCCATTTTTTGAGTTTTATTAACTACTGCATTTGAATGTAGAATGCAGGGACTTATTCATTCTCCCTAGGAATCACTGAAGTTCTTAACACAAATCTTTTGATAGAACTTAGTGCCGATGACATAGAATATGTCTACCAAAGGTTAAAATTCATACTTCATTGATACTGATACTACAAAACATGTTATAGCTAGCTGAGTTTGCCACTTTTAATATTTGCAACCTCTTGACATGTTTATCTGGAAAAAGCACAATCCAGATTAGGAGTATGCCCAAATGCTGAACCTTGTTGGGTTGAGGGGACATTTGGTGTCCACGTTTGGACTATATATTTCAAGAAGAAAGAGTGAATTAACCGTACTTGTCTCTGATTAAGCTTCAATATTTTTTTTTTCTTTGTGCCGTGAGACAAAGCCAAGACCATCTCCTTGTTTGTAATATGAAGATGCACGGTCACTGTGCATGCTTATATACATTTCTCATATTGATCTACTTTCTTATAAAATATATACAGACTAATTATCTATTTTCTTATCTTGTATATGTATTTAGAAAATATATTGATTTGGTATATATATATATATATATATATATATATATAAGTATGTACATATATAGTTCATTACATACTCTATTTCTAAAAAGAGAATATTTGTGATGGTTTCTATTCCTTCTTAGGAGTCCTGGGAAAATCTTAAATGTAACTGTCCCAACATTTGAAGCTCTTACTCAATTTGGAGTTGCTACAATTACAACAAAGAACATTGGGGAAGTGGAAGCATCATACAGTTTAACGGTATTCTGAACTTGGTCTTCTACATTCCTTCTGTTGCTGAATGCTTAAAAATATGATTAGGCTAGGGCATGAGGAATCCAAAACATGGATATCCAGGGTTATAATGTGATCATGATTGCATTACAATTTTGATTAATTATCTTTAAAACTTTGTTTAGAATATAAATGTATGAATTTCTCCATCTTGCAGTTTGACTGCTCAAGTGGAGTCTCCCTCATGGAGGTAAAAGCTTTTTTCCCTGAATGTTTATCTGACCCTGCCCAAATCCCACAGTAGTTTGTGCAATGGGACACCCTTTTTGCCTATTGTATGTATTCTTTTTTCTGCTGGTGCAATGATCAACTTCTCAAAACAAATGCTTAATGGTTGCAGGAACAGTTCTTTATTATGAAGCCAAATGAAAATGCAATAAGGTCTTTTAAACTCTATCCAACCACTGATCAAGCTGCAAAGTATGTATGTTCAGGTAATGTTACTTTAGGCCTTTATTAAAATTCTTGCTATTCTTGTAAAAGATAGGTGAAAGACCTTTAAATCTCAATCATCGTGCTTTACTGCCAGCTATATTGAAGGACTCTAATTTTAATGAAGTTGATAGAGCTGAATGCCAATTTTCTACTACAATGACCATTATTAACAATGGATCACAGGTTTGGGGTAGTCACCGAGGTGTTACTTATCTTGCGTCTTTATCTTCTTAATAAAAGGATCTCAAAACAATCATAATAACTTGACAAGCTCAACTAAGTTTTAATCTCATTCTAGCTGCATGTCTCTATGGACTTTGTTCTTTTCTCCATTCTACTTAGATTACTGGTTACGTGTTTAGAAAGGCATAATGCTTTTCTAAATCATTCTGCATTACGTGTTTAGAAAGGCATAATCCTCTACTAAATATTCTGCATTTCTTCGCCCCAAGTCATCCTATCCTTTTCACTACCCTAAAATCCTTTTATCAGGGATCCAATTACATTCATTTAGTCAGTGGCTGTGAAATTTCACCAAATTGTGAAAATATATCTAAAGAGAACTCATATACACTTTCTTTACAATGCATAAAAAGCAGCAACAGCAGTACTTGTAGTTGAATCTTCATAATACTATTTTGCAACTAGAATACTTAATTTTAAGCATTTGTGCAGGTTGCTCCCTTTGAACCTCCAAAGACTGATATCAATGGTTTCTTAGAATCTATTGAAAACATTTGGAAAAAATTGTGGGAAGGTTTAGTCGACTTCATCACTGGAAAAACTTGCAGGTTCGTCCTTTTGGCAAGACATAAATATAAACTTATTTCAACTGTTCAATAATCATATACATGTGGTTCTTTTGCAAGCAGAAGGAAATGCATAAGTTTCTTCGATTTCAGTTGCCACATACAATATATATGTATGAGTTGGATGGTAATGTTTGGTCTACTTTTGGCCATTTTCCCAACAGGTAGAGCCTTTTCTTTAAACAAAATTTTCTTTCAATTCAAAGTAATTACATGATTTGATTATCTTGGTGATAAAAAACATTTGATACCATGCACTTTGAGTGACAGTTCTGGTGCTACTATGGCTTTTACATCAGAAAGGACTCTTTGATCCTCTTTATGACTGGTGGGAAGTTCATGTTTGGTCTGATAAACAGCAAAGTAGGCATATTTCAAGACATAATATTGATATCCACCACCACCACCACCATCATAACATTCATGATGATAAACATCATGAGTTGGGTGGAAGGCACCACAAGCACGGTGCTCAATATAGGCAAACAAGAACTCCTCAGGAGCATAGGCATAACCATTCAGGAAGAGATACTGATTACTATTATTATCTTCACCATGTTCATAAGGACAAAAGTAAGCACAGGAGTGGTAGGAAATCAAGCATTAAGCAGCAAGTCAACTTGGATGGAATAGAGAGGAACAATATTGGCCACCACAGACATAGAAAGGCAAAAGACCACACGAGGACCATTTAGATGACCCATCGTGACGAATCAAGATGAAATTGCCAAGTGCAGAGTAAATGAGCAGAGAAGGTAGGAGGTAGAGTTGGTACAAATGAGGAGAAGAAAGAGAATGTTTGATGTTCTTTGATGTAACGAGAAAAGATATGACTGAAAAATTTGATCTAACTGTTACAAGTAAATTCTCACTGTGCCAAGCGTGTGTATTTAGATTTGCAGATGCCATGAAACTTCTTTTTCTTTTTTTTTTTTTTTTTTTACTGCATTTACTTGATGAGACAATTTAAAAAAAAAAAAAAAAAAAAAAGGTGAAAAATTTTGGCGCGATCCTTCTCAAAACTGCGGCTTGGTCTCTGCTTGGGGAATGAATGCTATCCTTGTTTCTGATGCCTATACACTTCAAATGCTGTGTTAACCGCCATCGTTCTTGCAGCTTGTATATAGCAATTCTGGGTGGTAAGAGGCCAAGCTGGAATTTCTCAGTACTTTTTAAATCCTGTTTCTTTCTCCATGAACTGAACATGGTAACCATTAGGAAATTGTAAACCAGGAGTTCGGACTGTATTTCCTCCTCCAATTACTTGCCAACTGAAACGAACAATAAGAAAGGTTACACTGTCTTCTCTTTATGACACACATCATCTTTGCAGTATTTTATTACCTGTACTTTGTGACCAAGCAATGAAGAAATACAGCCATTTGCACCTTTGTAAATTCTGTTCCAACGCAAAATCTCATGCCTCCTCCAAAAGCCATAAAATGTTTTGATGCACCAGTTATTTCCCGTCCCTGTTTGCCACCGTTATATTAGTAAAAATTGAGTTTTTTAATCAAAGATTAAAAACATTTTGGTTACTCATTTTAGTATTGAAATGTTTGCTGGAGATTTAAAACAGAAAGTTTTCAGCAACATCTACCTCCCATCTCCATGGATTGAAGGTAAGTGGATCTTCATATTTTGCTCGGTCTAAGTGTACTGCAGGAGGACAGACCATAATTGCCCAACCAGCTGGAATGGCATATCCTGCATTAGCACCAATCTGTCTTATACTTCCAATTACATGTTCCTTGCATAATCAAGACTCGCTTTGCAGTGGTCTGGAACTGTTTCCGTAATTGTTATTACATACCTTTAAACTGGATATCTGTGAGCACTTTTCTGAAGATTACTGGAACAATGTTTGCCAATCTAACCGTTTCATTGATGACCTGCAGATTGACAATGTCAATTGTTAAAACAAAACTATTGATATGATGTTAAACTGGTAGAAGAAAAATAGACCCACCTGAAATGTAAATGTCATTGATTTGTATTCTTTCCATGTAATGCTAGAGTTGGCATTTTCTCGATTTCTCAGAATTGCTTCATGCTCTTCCTGGGAAGAGGAACATCGACGGCATGTCATGTTTTGATTTAATATAAGTTGGTAAAGACTTTCAATTTTTATTTTTTATCATATTTAACTATTCTTACGAACCGTTAATTGCTTTAGTGCCAGTGGACTGTCCGAGAGAAATTTGATGACCATAGTTATGGCCAAGGAGGTGGTTTCAAAGCTAGCAAATAGTAGCACAAACATTAAGTCCAGAGCAATTGCCTCTGTAAGAATTGATCCCTCCTTCTGAAGTTCTTCAAGTACAAAGTCAAAAAAATCACTTTGGTGCTTTCTCGGCTTTGCTCTTCTTTCATGTAGTAGGTTCTTTAACATTTTCATTGCCCTTTTCCTACCCTGAGAAAACATAGAATGGTAAAAGCCAAAAATTTGACATTGTCATTTGAGGAAATATAAATTTCATTTGTGGAATTAATTTTTATGATCGACTGACTTGGGTATACCTGTAAACATTTGTGATATGCTGTTCCAGGTACTTCCAAAGGGAAGGAGATTAAGCCTTGCATGAATGCAACGAAGTTCTCCCTCAGGTTCTCTGAGGAATTATTTTCATCATAACTTATCAGCTTCTTTGCAGTCAGATCAAATATCATCTGTAAAGGTCAAATTACTATTAGATCCAGGACAATGAGTTTCTAATAGAAACTTTTGAAAATAAGAATGGCTAATCAGAGATTACACTAGCAGTTGCTTCTTTTAGTTCAATGCTGTCCTGATGAGACCATAGCCATAATCTATCATATGTTGTTTTTTGAACTTCAGGGAGCATTTTCTTAAGGCCTTCAGGACCAAAGAGATTTAGCACCATTTTCTTGAGGTACTTGTACATGAACCCATGTAATGAACCTACATTTTGTCTTCCAAAGATTTGTGTAAATGTCTCTGGATACCAGCTCTGAAATAACTGTCCCTCTTGTTGGAAAATGAAGTAATTAAGATCTGGGTCTGTCGATACTACCACTGGCCTTCCTACCAAATTAGTCTTGAATATTGGCCCGTATCTGAAAACAAAAGGAAAAACTTTAGATGACGAAGAATAAGAAGTATTAGTTGTGGATGATGATGATGCAGTAGTTATTGAACCAGCGATTAGATTAGAAGAATTTTACTTTTTCATTCTCTTTTTGACAAAGGGAGGAATATCAGCGGAAAAGTTGGGCTCAAAGAACTGAAATGTCTCGCCGAGGAGTGGTAATCCCATTGAGCCAGGGGGAAGTTTCCCATTGCATCTGGGATTTCTCCAGCGGTAAACCCAACGTGTGAAACTTATAATGACCAACGCTCCAAAACACAAAGCCCACATCTTGCACAGATGTAAATGCAAGATCAGAAAAGATCTTGGATTGAGGACAAGATTAAGATACTGTTATATGTTAGACAGAAGTAGAAAAAGGACAGATGCAGTTTACCAGAAATAACAAGATTTTGAGGTGGGAAACGTGGGAAGATTAGACAGGGAAGAGAATAAAGTGCTGGCATGTATCTGAGTATCCATCAGGAGATCTTATATAAGATTTACAGAAGTTGGAACTAGCCAAGCAAATAGTTAAGTTGCTCGATAAAGTAGTTGAACGTAGAACAGAATAGCTTAAAATTATTTTTCTATGTCACTTATCTATATTCCATACGTCAAAGGTTTTTCTTACTGTGTTAAGGCTTACCACATGAAACTTACTACGTGTTTCCTTTTTGGTATGTATAATTACATGTATAGGATAATCAAGTTTAAGAGTTCACGTAATTACTCTGAAAGTATAGAGGTTCAGAGTATCTATCCAACCCAATTATGCGTCTGAAACCAATCTTTCAATACGTCATTAAATACTAATACCTAATTATTTTCATGAACTTGTTCAACTCTTCTCAATATCTATGCTACATACTCCATATCTATGTTTTGTGCTTATGCCAGGGAAGATGTATCACAGTTTCTTGTTTTTTATTTTTATTTTTTTTTTTAAAGTGCTATTTGTTAAAATTGGATCTCATCCTAGATCTTCCTTAGCTGTAGTCATTGAGCATATACCATTCTCAATATGATGTATGTGCATACATCAGTGGTGATTTCCCTTAGAGGGTTCTAGATGCATTCAACTACTGTATATTCTTTTGTTCTCATCTTGAAAATTTTTTTGACCATAGGTATGTCTATGCTAGTCGACCATGTTAACTGATAATGACACATAGAGCACCACCCGCACCGGCCTATTGAGCCACAGACTCAAACTCAATGCAATTACTACTACTACTACAATATAGGTAGGTCACTGTGAATGACCCTCCATTATGTCCAATTGGATTATTAAAATTTGATCTCTGCATACAACAATATTGAACGAAGCTACAAAGACAAAGACCTAAGAGAGTGAAAGTTAAGACTATGCTTAGAACTAGATTACATGCATATGGAGACTGAAAACTTTGTCTGCTCATGTATATATATTTTTTAGTTTTAAGATTCCTTTCACATTTTGTATGCAGATATAATATGTGGAGTAACAGATTGACTGTGTAAGAATGCTGTAAAGAGCTTTGGCTTCATCCCATTTTGAGATTACACTTCCCTTATCTAAATAGGTCTAAATGTGTTTTTTGGTTATTTGTTTTCTAATCTTATGTTTAATTGGTAGGTATGGGCTCGGAAATGGTATCCTTGATGGGGTGCAGAACACTGACAGCTCAGTAAAGGTCTGATTTTTGGAATTAGAAACTAAACTAAGCTATCATGCAATGATATAATATAATATGTTGCTAGGAAATCAAATATTCTATTCTTTAGTCCTTAAAGTAACATTTTGTAATGATATTGGAAATTCTTATATCTATCTGTGTTGGTCTAGCGGGTCCTTCCTGTCTTGATCGTCCAAAGTCACAAATCTGATTATGGGAATCCACAAGCACAGTCTCCCTATCAAGAAAATCTTTTACGTTAGTCCGTTACATGGGAAGACCTCATTCTTTTGATTCCTTTTTTTTTTCTGATGATCGGATGGTTCTAGAAAAAATGGTCTTTGATTAATTAGTTGTTGCTTATTTTTATGCTTCACACATGTTCAAACCCAGCTGTGTGTGTAATAGTGAGCTAGATAGTATGTTTGTGTAGAAAGTGTAACACTAGAAATGTTATCGATTACATTACATTAATGCTCTATTACAGCTTACGAAACATAGCATGAAAGTACGAAGAGCACGAAACATTTAAGTATGCAAGTTATTTGTAATGTAAATGATCATTGGACAACTGTCTATTTCTTCAATGAAAGATTTTATTTTATTTTTAATTGCACTGCATGTCTATAATAATAATAATACAGGGATTGATGATGATAATAATGCAGGTGTTGAATTACACGAGGAAGAGAGGATTAAGGAGAAAGTTGTTCTTCCTGTCTGTTACGTGCGCCTTGGGAATGCTTTATTAAATTACAGTCTAAGGGAAGGAACTCAGGTTGCGGACAACCTAAAGTCTATATGCAAACTAGTTTGATTTGAATTAGAATCGGACTAAAATCATTCTGGTTGATTTTTACTCGGCTGAAACTTTTTTAATTCCACGTAAAAACTTTAAACGATTTATTTTTGAAATGAAGTTCGCGTTAATATAATTAAAAGGACATTGCAATATTAAATGGTTAAGCATACGATGAAGAGATATTGGTGTTTATACATTAGAATTTGGAATATTCCTTTTATGCTGTAATGTTAAATATCATTATCGGGAGATTATAAAATATTTCACTGGATTATACTAATAATTTTAATTAACTCATCCATAATTAGTAGTTAAGTAGCTGAATTTTATTATACTCGATAAGTGTGACGTTTTGGTCTAGTGAGGCTTCGCTCTATAATGAGTCTCTCTGGTCAATTAGTCAAAGACAGCCTAATGTTTAATGTTGCCATAAGATTTGTCTTGCTCTCTCAAGTTATATGGGTTGACCTTTAGCCGCACTGTTTACATAATTTAAATGGGAGTAATTAAGATTTTAAAATTCTAGTATATTTAACATAATTAGTCTAATTAGTAAGATTATTATTTTCGTTAATAAAAAATACTTCATCCATCTTATTTTATTTACATAGTTTGATAAAATACGCATATTAAAATTTTAATCAATAAAAATTATTTTACTTTTCTTTATTCTTAATAACTCGTTAAGGCATTAAAAGTCCTAAATTTAAAAATTTTATAAATATTTTAAGACATTTAAAAAAAATAATAAATAAATAAAATGAAACGAAAAAGTATTACAACATTAATTGAGGCGTTAGATTAGACGTAGAAGCTGCAGGAACCTCCAGTTGAGGCATTGGACACACGAATTTTCACCGTAAGGTATAAAACGACACACGTATGCTTCCCTGTATTTAATAAGTATTAACCATACGTACAAGAGATGAATAAGTAACCACGTGTATCGTATGGAGACTGAATGGAGCCAAGGTTGGTCTGCTGACATGGAGACACCAACTTTGAGAATAACGAAAACATCAACATCTCTCTTTTTGGTGCTTAATTAAGTATTTAATTTTTTAATTAATACTACTACTACTCAAACAGTATCTTAGATAACTGAAATAAATTAACTGCCGCACACTTATTAATTAGTACTAATAGCAAATTAATGAAAGCCATTTAGCTAAGCAAGAAAGATTATCTTTGTGGTCATCCATAACCTACATCTAGGGCCACTAGGAGTATAGCTTCGGTAATTACAAAAATAAACTTGCAACCCAATTAATCCCATTCTATTCATTGTTCATGCATGTATTCTTTGTCTCAATTATACTTGAAAGATTGCCTAATACATGATTTAATCCATAAAATAAATAAACTTTAAAATCAAATAATTTTGTGACTCCTGTAATTTCAAAACTTTAAAAATAATTTTATAGTCTCTTAAATTTTATGTTTTCATCCTTAAATCTCTGAAATTTCACTTTCTGTATATATCTCGTCTTTTAAAATTTATTCTTTTTTTCTTTTTTTCTTTCTCCATGTCAAAGAACTGACATTCGCATCCTCCCCAATACCAGGTTCAGGTTGATTCTCCTCACTTAGTGATTAGGTACATCAATACGAGTTCAATCAAGTGTTTGAGTTAATCACAACTTAAAAGGTGATTAGGTATAACTTAATCTGTGATAAACAGAGTTGACGAACAGCGTTGAAACTAGTAAGGTTTGTATTGTGGTGGGGGATGCAAAAAACAGAAGACACCATCATCATCACCCTTTCATGCCAGACTGCTAGTTTGTTACTAGGCATTATTTGACAGGTATTAATTCAAAAAGTTGATTATTTGGTTAAATTTGTCCATGACCCACGGACCAAATATCAAAACGGTTAGCTTGTCAGACTAACCAACAAAGATCAAGTCTGTAATAATGATACAAGGACTGAGTTGGCTTCCTTCTCTCTTATAATAGATGCTATTATAATTTTATTTTTACACTGAAATTCTCATGTAAAAACCTCCAAAGGCTACTTACCAACCGTGGTTAGAACGAATTTTAACTACAAAATTAAGGAAAAAAAAAAAAAAAGGCTAAACTGCTTTTCCTTCTTTAAGAAAATTGCTTTGTACAATAGCAAAAAGAGGGCTTTTCAGAAAAATAGATTTCAATCTGAATATCAAATAGGCTCGTATGGTTTAAATGCAGTGAAAATTGAGCTCTATTGAATAATAATTCAGTACAAAATTCTTGACAAACAGAACCGAGTATGTTAAAGATGGATAGACTATTCTACTCGGTAGAAAAATAATAAACCAAGTCCATTTCCCAGTGTACAACAAAAGCTATCAAAGGCTGTAATTCAGAAAACAATCCTCCGTAGAGCGTTGATATATGTTATGTTGTTCGATGCAGCAACTCGATCTTTCCATTCATGAAAACAGAGCCACTCTAGAATAAGCAAAACAGACTGAAATGAGGAAACCTCCTGAGTTTTTTGGGCTTGAAATGTTTAAGGGCCAAGAGATGCATCATAATTATACATGCCTGATTTGGAGAAGTGGCTAAGATTTCTCATCTTGAGGCGTTTTGACAGACTTATCTTGAAGTGTCGTGGCAGATCGCTCTCTTAGCTTCCTATCATGGTTAAGCATAGCACTAACACTCTCAACCACCAAAATAATCTGCAAAATAAAATAAGCAAAAAAAAAAAAAGGGGGAAGAAAACCAATGTTAGATTGTGAATCACAAAAGTCAGAGAATTCTACAGTTGCACCTACTGGATAGTGCATCAAATCACTCACATGCCTCGCCAAGATTTCACGGCCTAAGCGATATCTGTCCTACTCCCTGAGTGTGTGCAATTATTATTTTTTAGCTAAGCAAGCAAATCTTGGAAAAGCTCTTTCATTAGGTTAGCACTGCCACAAACTTTTAACTCGGAAGCACAACTATTTTCAATAGCTTTTTATCAGAGAATAAACTTGAGAATGTACATGAGAAAAATCAATTGAATCTGAAAGATATTCAGTCACATGATTTTCTTGGGAATTTCAACCATTATATCAACCACTAAATATTTTATCGGTTAATTCGGTTTGCTGAAGTTCAATTTCAGATTCAGAAATTTGGAAAAGGATTAATGGAACACAGCAAGAAAACTTTCATGCCCTCAAATGTCAATGTGCATACCATAAACCAAACAATTTACCTGCAAGCAAGCATAAGCAATTGCAGTTGCAAAATAGAAGTTTGCATTGCCAGTGCCCTGCAATTTTGAATAAATAAGCCATGATATAGATATTGAGCTACTGATTTAGCTAATAAGATTTTTTCCATAAAGAGTAATACCCTCCAAATCCATAGATTGTGCATCACAGGGCTAAGCAGGGGAACCCCAACATATCCACAAAAGATGAAGAAAGAGAACTGCATATCTGCATGGCAGTATACGAAGATGTAAAATCCCAGACTAAGATCAAATATGTAAGTAACAGAAAAAACAATCCACTAACTTACCTGCTAATTCATCAAGAAACAAAACCAACAAACCTAAGTATAGAGCTGAATCTCCAACCTAGTCAAAATTGAACCAAAAATATAATAAATTCATAGAGAATAACAAACATTGTAGAAATCACAAAGAAATTAATTCATTGTCATGATTGATGGGCTGCTTCTCAATGGAGGACACTGCTTGAAGAGATAGAGAATTTTAGTCACAAATGATTTGCCAATCTAGAAGCTTGAAATCATGTTAGCATCCCAAAGAAGACAACCACCCTCAATATAAGGAACTCAAAGCCAAGTTCCCAGATATGTGACTTTCAAAAGAGCATAAAAAATATAGAAATGATTATATAGCTATCAAGCTCCCTACAATGTAAACCCCATCCTTTCAAGTTTCACCTATTTTTCTAGCCAAAAGGAGGTAAAACAGGCAGGTTCCATTAGTAAAATGCTCCCAAGTACCTCATGCCTCAAAGTGTAAATATTCATAACTTGAAAATATCTCTGGGGCCATTATACCATCTATATGGCATTACGTGTTCTCCAAATTATATGCTGCTAACCAGTTCCACTTAAAAATATTAAATTCAGTAATTTCTAATTGGACAACTGATCAGGACAGAAAGTATGAGTTAAGTTAATATGCTCAGGAAAAGTTCTACTTTTGAAACAAGAGAGTCAATCTAGGTAAAAAAGGATATCGATGCAAACAACGAAGAACTTACTGATGGATATGATTTAAGCATGGATGAGATTGCAACATAGATGAAAGCCAAGAAGCAGGGTCGGTGGTGTAGCCTTATGGCTAATGGCAATACCATGAACAAGATGTTTGCATGGAAAACTATCAAAAAGAAATTTCTGAAGAAATCAAAAACTTCAGCAAAAAAGTACCTGCACAGAAATTAAAGTCAAACAGATGTCAAAGTACAATACCCATGCATCAAGTTACTCCATGTTCAATAAATAATAAGGATATATTCCCGCTTACCATAGAACACCAATATTTGGTGACAAATCCTCCACTGTAAGAATGAACCCATATGTGCTGCAAAACAGAGCCAGACATGAAGGATTATCATATGAGAGTTTAAATAAGAGCAGAATAACATACTTTGAACAAGCCATATGCAAAAGGCTACATATTCAACTGATACCTTTGAAACATCTCCCACAGGCTACTATACTGCTTGACAGACATGCTGCATAGAACCAACACATAGGCTGACCAGAGAGAAATCCATAATAAAAATAGTATGACTGGTCTCCATTTAAAAATGATTTGTGGCTTTGACTGGTGGATCATTTCCTCTTGTTTGTGATGTAAATCACTAGTGTTGTTATCTCCAATTTTACAAAATCCGTTCTGCAGGAACAACTTTCTTGGGGGAGCATCAGGACCGAATCCTAATAAAAGAATTGTCTGGACAAATTCGAACAATTTGATTATCCAAGGAGTCACACATGGCAGTACAGAATTTCAAAGAACATTTTCCATGCATTCCATAGGAAAAGAGACCTAACCGGAATAATTAGAATTGCTGGATAAAGGGACAAATGCGTTGCCATAACCCATCCAAAAGCTGCCAAGGGAACTAGCCCTGTGGTCCATCAAAGAACAATATTTAATTAAAAAAAAGGTTACAAAAGTTTCAAGCAGAGGATCCACACTCATCCATCCATAATCAACTGCAAATAGACCCTACTCGCATATGTTTTATGAAAGACAATCAAGGGAGTTCAAAAATGTAGAATGCCTAAAATGACACCATGGAGAGCACTACAATTCATCAGCATTACAAAGATCATGGTGTTTTTAGGTCCAGTAATATGAAAGACTGTGTTCAAGAGACAAACATCAATGTGAAATATAGTTATGGGAAGAATTGAAGTTGAAAATTCTCATCAAAGTTGGAGGCGAAGATCACCGTGATAATCCAAAATATAATCAATAGATACCATGCAAAGACTGTTGAAAACTTACCTGTACAAGCTCCATAAAGTGTTAGTACAACAAACAGATTTTCAATTGGTGAAGTTGACAAACCCACACATGCAACTATTGTGAATGGATTCCACAAGTACACAAGAGCAGCAATATCTCCTGAAGGAAGTAAATCTGGAAACAAGATCGATTTTGCACTTCATCAAACAATGAAGGGGAGGATGGAAGAGAGACAAATATAATTTTGAATATAATTCAATCAACTATGCATATAAAGGGCATCCAAAATTTGCTTTCCCATACAGAATCAAAAGCTCTTAATCAACATGATGAAGAAAAGCGCAGGGTAACTAGTCTTTGGGGCACTAAAAGTATCAAGGTTACTTGAGCCTCTCTTTTGCATTGCTGTTAACCTTTATTTTTTAATCTTAATAAAATTTCCTCTTTTTAAGGTCTCTTCTATCAAATGTGCATGTACTTCCTAATTCCGATTAATAAAACATTTAAGATATCCAGCTCACATCAGAACATAAATGAAGATACATTTCAGAACTACCTGAGTTTTCTAGTACATTAACGATATCAAGTGCTTTCAAGCTCTGTCTATATGACATTTGCAGCTTCCAGCCAGTCGCACGAATAAGCATAGCACTGATAATATCTGCAATGACAAAAAGCAAACTGTATACGAGAATGTGTTGATATCAACTGCCAGACTAAATGACCGATAAAAGCAAGATAAGAGAGAACAATACACTATGAATGTAAGTCTAAGTTGCATTAGAATGAAGCATAACACAGATCCAAACACAACATCCTCAACAAGACCAACCCAACCAAAAAAACATCAGCTCAAGACTTCATTCTATATTGTGAAATGTGAACAAAGGAAGCAAATGATTAATTATCACAAGATACTAACTCTTCCGCTTATTAATGACTTCAAGTGATTAACCAGTTACCAAGAATATTAAAAATATTATTGGATATATAAATTCAGATATTGCTACTTTAAACAACAATCATTCTCATGATTTTCTATACAGACATCCACGATAAAGCTAGACATGCATATCTGATCACATTTAAATAAAATAAGAACTAAAATAACTTTTCATAAAATCATAGGAACAGACCAGGCTAACATACCTGGTCATAAACAAGAACACAACACTCCAGAACACACATAGACAATTTTGAACACACAAACACACACACACACACACACACACACACACACACATATACCAAGAAACATGTACAAAAAAAAAAATGAATGCAACACAAAACTTTTAATGCATAGCATGTTAGCTAAAAAAAGCGGCAACCAACACCAATGGTCATACCTGCACAATACATGATCAGGTTGCCCTTCAATTCTGCACCATCAAATAAAACATATTGAATCGATTATCATGCATTTCCCAAAAAAAATGGAAATATTTAATTAGGATTCAAGAATCTAGTTAACATAATAAAGTATCAAAAATTTTAATAGAACTCAGCTCAAAACTTTTCAAATAACAAGATCATATAGAAATGAACCTTAACAAAATCAGCCAAAAATTAATAGATCATCGAGTTATAAAATTAATCTCAATGCATTTTTACCTTTTAACAGTAAGCGGTCCAAGCAGTGAGAGCAACAATGGAGAACCATGGTACATAGATCCTACATAGCCAAACAGTAAAAACAACTACTTTCTAGATCAATTCACCTATATTCAACAATAAAAACCACGAAT
The DNA here is from genome assembly GCF_041381405.1 of Jatropha curcas. NCBI lineage: Eukaryota > Viridiplantae > Streptophyta > Magnoliopsida > Malpighiales > Euphorbiaceae > Jatropha > Jatropha curcas. Next base: position 30,442,413 of record NC_143154.1, on the reverse strand, counting down.
TCTTAAATTAAAATCAAACCTGCATAAGGAGACATCGATAATTGCTTCAACCAGTAACCTTCAGCAACTACAGCAGCAAAAAAAAAAAAAAATAATAATAATAAAAAAATAATTAAGTTAGTATTGTAAGCTTTTCAAATGCAAACAGAGACAGAGAAGGAGATACGGCGTCGTAGGCTGGTGAGAGGAGTGGAGACTTCGGGCCGAGAAGATAAATTGAGATTTCGAGAGAAAGAAATGAGAAAGAGCCTTAATATCACTGAGCAAAATGTCCATCTCCAAAATCCTACTCCCTTGTTCTTCTTTTTCTCTTGATTGGTTTCTTCTTTTCTCATCGTCTCCATTTTCAGGCTACTGGTTTTCACCGGGAAAAGAGAGCCAGGGACCAGATGCGAGACTTCAGAAGAAGAGCACGGCGTATCTAAATAACGTCTAATTCGACGTCGTCTAAAGCGTTCCGCTACAAATTTTTTATCGCATCGGGCCTTTGTTCGATGAAATTGGGCCTATTGGGCTGTGAAATTCCTTGATTTTGTTCATACCCAGACTGTAAACGAGCTCTGTGGATCCGAGCTAACTACTGTTAAATTTGAGCTCGACTCAATAACGTATATTACAACTCAAACTCAAAAAATTGAATTCAATCTCGGTTTGTTAAATAATATATATATATATATATATATATATATATATATATATATATATATATATAATAAAATAAAAAAAACATATTAACTTTTGTTTTTTGCTTTCTCAATTTTAGTATTTTAATACTGTTTTACAATATTGTTTAGAGTTTGAGAGCTTGAATTATAAAATATTATTCTCTTCTAACTTCTGATGAGACACTAATACTACGACTAATTTAATAGAACATAACTTGATATTCTCGTGAGCATCTATCTATAAATTTTACAAATATAACACTAATTTCGATCAGATTTATAATTATCTTTCTCCAATATTGTTTTTATATGAGTTAACCCCCTAATCTTGCATATTTGAATTTCAAAAAATTGGGAAAATTACATTTTGTTTAGCAGAATCAAATAATTTATTCAGTCAGTATATATTTGCAAAAAACAATTAAAAGGTTGACAAAAATATTCCTGGCTTGTGTTGGGCGACTTACCCAGCAAGTCAGGTTTACTTGTTTAAGCCCAATTAAGAAATTGACAAAAACCAAACAAACCCGTTTCTTCTCCAATCCAACAAAGCAAGCCATTAACCATAGAAAAAGCGTAGAATATTGTAGAAACTCTTCAAAGCACCTTCACGGTTTCACATTCAACATATGCTAATAATCCTTACCAAACAACAAAATTTTTAATTTTTACCCCTAATTTAGATCCTTCTATTCAGATTCCACAACAAATATCTCTTCTCTTCTCTTTCCATAAGAGAAACTCTCACAAAAAACTCTCAACACAGTTTAAATTATTATTATTAACATTACTAGCTTAATCGATTCAGAACAATATGGCTAGGCCTAATCAAGATGCAATCGACACATTTATGAGCATCACCGGCGTCACCGAAGCTGTTGCGGTGCAGACACTCGAGGTATTATCATTATTTATTAACTTTTAGTTTTAATTTTGATCGGCTCTGTCATTCTCTTGTTGTTTTCAATTTTGATTGTAATTGCGAGATGATTTTGATAATGTTACTCTTGTTTTGTGTTTAGATTGACGCTGGATTGTGTAATTGTGATTTTTAATTAGGGTTTTCTTTTTTAAGAAAAAATTTGTCAGCATTATTGATTTAGTTTTAGCAGCTAATGTGTGGATGACATTTTTATCTTCCGGTTTGAATTTGATTATTAGTCTTACTATTATCATTATTCTAGTGATGATTGGAACTTTGATGAAGCTAATGTGGTTTTTGGGTCAGATTTTATAATGAATTTTTCTTCTAGATGATTAGTATTTTCAAGGAGTTGCTAGAATGCGTGGAGGAAATTGAAATATGCTTTTAATTGAGACAAGTCCATATAATTAAGCGTACCTACTCATTGATTTAGAGACTGGTTGTCCTTTATAAATTCTGAGTCTTGCTAATTGCTTTTTCTTTTTGGGTAATTGGGTTTCTTCAGAATTGGTTGATTGTACTAGTTTCTCAATTGTATTTCAATGGCCTTCTGAACTGGTGGATAGGCGTGAGTTATTGCCGGTTTCACAAAGTTCTGTTTTAAATTCATCCCTTTAGCCCAACTTTTATTGCGTAACTGTCAGCTTCAAATGGTGGGGAGCTCTGATGTTTTAGTACGTGTATTACAATTGATGAATCTCTGCTTGAAGCAGTGGAATGCATTGATACTATTGTTTATTGATAGGCCATATCATCTTGCAAACTTTTATGAAAGCATTTGAATGATCTTTTTTATTTTTGTGGATTCTAAAATCATCACGTGCTGCTTGCACTTATGCCTTTTTTCTTCTTATTCTGCCTTTTAATTTAGACTGATAAAAAATATTTTGAAAAGGTTTGTGCTCTTTTGAATGTAAGGATTCGGGTATACTTGCTGTTGATGATAGGAACTGGTTATGATAATAGGAAAAGATGAGACATTTTTTCCTGGGAGAATGTTTTTGCGGAGGAATCTCTTGGGGTTATTTATACAAGTAAATGCTAGTTTTTGAACTTGTCTTGTGTATTTAATTTCAGATTCAAGGATAATGCCTTTTACTTGTTAGAATTTTGAATCAATGTAATTGAGGATTAGCTCTTGCAATTTCTTACACATTTTTTTGCTTTCAATTAGGAGCATCATGGTGACCTCAATGCAGCTGTCAATGCACATTTCAGTGAAGGAGATAGAAGCACGTCAGTGGTTTTAGCATTTTGGATGCCATTATTTATTGTCCTTTTCTTTTTCAATATTTATTTTCCATTCTCTGGTAATTAGACTTTGCAATGTGCAATTCTTCTAGCAAGTTTGAGGAGTGATGTTTTAATTTTTTTTCTCATGTTTAGTGCACATGGAACTTCCGTTGTTGCTCCTCAAGACGATCTTATGGATGTAGATGATCCAGCTGAAGTTGCACCTAGGAGAAATCCTCTGTCACTTCTATCTGAGGCTAGTACAATGAACCCGTTTTCAATTCTTGATTCACACTTCCATAGAAGTCTATTTGATGGTGGTTCTGATTTTATGAACCGTGCACCATTTGTTTCACAACCAAGAGAGAGGAGAGAGATACCTATAGAGGTTAAGGATGGTAGTGATTCAACTAGCCGTTCCGGTCATGCACCTATCATTGAGGATGTAACTGGAACTGAACATGCATCTGGCCCTGATATTCGTGGGACTGTCATAGTTGATGATGATGATGATATTCCAACTAGCCTAATCGGAAAGGCTACATCACGGACTGATCAAAGAGGTGATGTTTCTGGTGATGGTGCTCATGATAGACATGCTAGACCTAGTGCTCCTGAATTTAATGATTTGCCAGACTATGGCAATGACATAGAAGAAGAAATGATTCGGGCAGCTATAGAGGCTTCAAAGAAGGACGCTGAGGTAACCTAACTGAACAAATTATTTTATATGCAATGCAGGAGATTTTAATATGTTTACTGTTTTAGTTTTTTCATTCTACTTAGTAGAAGTATTTGCTTTATAAGTTAATTTGTGTCATCATGATACATCAGTTTTTCCTGGAGGTACACGTTTTTTGTGTTTTGTTTTTTACTTGCTTGAGAATAGAGACATGGCACAACAGCAAGGTTGCTCTATTATTGTATGAAGATCATAGGTGTAAACCACATAAATAGCCTCAATATGATGATGCAAGGAGATGATTGTGTGCATCTGACCTCCTTAGACCCCACAATGTTAGAAGCCTTTCTTGTTGGAGAGGGGATTGCATTTTCATCCTTTTTGTAATTCTCTTTCTCATTCCTTAATGAAATCTTCTTTTATCCTCCTTCTACCCTTAAAAATGGAGGAAAAGGATTCCTTGAAGGTTTGCTGTCATCTGTTGTTTTAGTTATAGACTTCTCCTGTCTCATTTGATATTGGAATGGTTCCAGGCAGCAGAACAAGAGAAAGCATTACGGGAGCAGGGGGGAAAAGTTGGAGCATCGGAAATGGGAGTTTCTAAAACAGATGAGGTGGAATTGGGGCCAATAGCAACCTCAAATGGAAGGTAATATTATATTGCTTGTTGCTCTTTAGACATATTATGTGAATCTGTTTCTGCAACCCTGTGTGTCATGGCATTTCTCTGCAACGATATGATCACAACGAAGGATGCTAAACAATATGTTTTAAAAGTTATTCACTAGCAGAGGTGAGAAAATTGACAGATTTCACTGGTTGCGGTTTAGGTTGAGGTCAGGAAGGTTGTCTATTCAGGATGAAACTGAAGATGTGGAGGAACAGCCTCTTGTTAGGCATAGATCAAGACGTACATCTTCTGGCTCAGTGGAATCTGCCAGAGATGTTGGAGTGGAGGCTAGTCCACCATCCAGTCCTGGACAAAATAATACAAGCAGTCATCCACAGCACAATGGAAATTCCTTTCATTCTGATGAGGTTTCCTTTTATATTATGCCTTCTAAAATAATTCAATTGAGTTCCAGAATTAATGAGACTCGGATGTTATATAAGCAAACTCATCTTCTTTGGCCTTTTGTTTTGTAACAATTTGAAGTGGGGAGGCATCTCTTCTCTAGAGCATGATGAGGCCGTCATGCTTGAGGCTGCAATGTTTGGTGGAATTCCTGAAGGGACTGGATATCGCTTTGCTTACGCCCCTCACCAATTCATGCAAGCTGAAGGGCCTTATTCTCAGCAGATACCTCGTCCTCCGTCACCATCCTTGCAAGCTCAGCGATTGATCCGTGAACAGCAGGTTTACTTTTTGGGTTCCAGCCAGAAAATAAAGATTCAAGTTTTTGAATCATCAGTAATGCTCTGATAACATAACTTATTCAATGGATGCAGGATGATGAGTATCTTGCGGCATTGGCAGCAGACAGAGAAAAGGAGATGAAGGCATTGGAGGAAGCTGAAGCTCGTCGTCTAGAAGAAGAACTTGCTAGGAGAGCTGCTCTTGAAGAAGAGAGGCAAAAAGAGGAAGAATCTCGCAGGAAATTGGAGGAAGCACAGGTATGCTTATATATTGTCTCATTTTAAAACTGGATTCCATGGAGGTTGTGATCTAAATCTTACTCCTCTTTTTTGGTCAATTTGTGTTGTAGTTCGTCATAGTCTTGTGGTGAAAAAAGTTTCATTAAACCTGATCTTATATTTTTCCTTTATGTTTCATGTTTTTGGTTTTGCCTTGGCAACTGTGTATTATGCTGCCAATCAAGCATTGACTTTCTGTATACTTTTTCCTGGATTGGATGGTTAACATTTGCAACTTAATGTATCTTTAATGTTCGTTAAAAGCTGGATGTGTGCTAAATATCAGGAATTTGAAAGACAATTGGCTGCAAAAGAAGCTTCTCTGCCGCAGGAACCAGCATCAGATAATGAGAATGCTGTAACACTTTTGGTAAGGATGCCTGATGGCACCCGGCGTGGCCGCCGGTTTCTCAAGTCTGACAACTTAAGGGTAAGTTCTGTAAAGAAAGTAACTTGCTTGTATAAAGTATACTTATTTACACCCTCTTTCTTTATACTTGTATACACCAACTTTGTTTCTCAATATCAATTGTTTTTCTTTGCAGTCTCTTTTCGACTTTATAGATATTGGTAGGGCAGTCAAGCCTGGCACTTACAAACTGGTAAATGCTTATCTGTTTAAGAGAACATACGTACCCAAGTTTTTATGAATATCTGTCTATGTTTCTTTAATTTTCTGTTTAAGAGAATTTTTGCATCATGTATATTTTTGCGACTATATTTATAGGAAAATTTCCTTAACTTATTGTTACTTGAACAGGTAAGACCCTATCCGAGGCGTGCTTTCAGCGATGGAGAGAGTGCATTGACACTGAATGAACTCGGCTTGACTAGCAAACAGGAGGCCTTGTTTCTGGAGTTGATCTAACAATGACAGATGTTTTAGGAATTGTAGAAAATTACCCCTTGGAAGATTTACTTTCATTAAAATATGTGGTAATACATCATATTGGGGGGTTTTATTTGGGTCTGTGCTGTTTGGACAAATTGCATGGCATTTGGGTAGATGAACACGTACATTTCGACTTGAGGGGCAGTGCAATTGTGGTTGGAATTTGTTTCATGGGGTGCTTAATAGTTCATGAGAAATACTTCTGTACATATTTAGTAATTTATGATATATTAAGATGTTGGATAGGGCTTCGTCTCTTCGAATGTTGTCTTGTAAGAGTGGTATTATGGTTATGGGGCTTTCTGTGCTCGCAAACGAGATCTTTTGTTTTTATTTTTTTTGGGCTTGGAGTTCTATGTATCGATGTTGCTCCATCTACTCTGTTCTCTATCTTTCGAAACAGCTATATCTTAGAGATTTGGGATAGATAACACTATGCCAATAACCTCATGATCTGAAAAATGGACCAGCAGAATGATTTTTGGTTGTCAGTCAAATAACATAAGCAGTGAACAACATTTTCAGTAGAATATTTCTTTCTGGCTATAACTAAACTATGCAGGGACTTTGGCAGGCATGATTTTCCTTTGTCTGTTTAGTAAGTGGGTGCGTTTTTCAGAGGAATGATGATGGCTTGGATTGTGACGTACCCATCCTGTCCCCAAATAAGGTTAGCTTTAGCATTTGGCGAGTTACTGATCTCAGTATAGCCAGCTAAGTGGTACATTTGACCCATTCCTATTCACTATTAGTGAATTTCAGTCTTTGAGGTGGGTAAAATTGTTCCAATTTTACCGTTCCTTGTCAGTTACTTATTTGTTACCCAGTTCATGCCGTTCAAATGAGATCACTTTCTTACCACTTTGGTAAGGTATTATCTTTAATTCTTTAACTTTACTCTGGGTATGGTGTATTATGATTGTTCCTTTCACCTTTCGTTACAAGTTTGTGTTTTTGTGCTGTCTTAACTAGGCCAATTTAGTTTCATAGAAAATACTAATAAGAAGCATCTTGTATGTATAAATAATTATTTACGAAAATTTTAAAGCATTAAGGAAACAAAGTCTAATCAAATATTTATATTTGTATATGGCAAAAAAGAAATTTTCAAAAATTAAAGAACCAAATAAAAAAAAATCCACAATTTTATAAAGGAAAAATTGAAAAAAATTTAGATGTAGGGACGATGGCCCCCACTAGTTCTCCTTTATCCGTCTCTACAGGTAAATATCCTTTTCTTTTTTTTTATTTAGGAAAATACAGTATAGGAAACTGAAGTATAATCAAACTTCAAAGACAACAATTAATTAGTCCAGAAAAAAAAAAAAAAAAGAAAATAGAACTGAGATACTACATTACTACTAAAATACTAACATTAAAACAAAATATAGACCCCTGTCTTGTGAATAACGTGACACAATACTGCAAGGACCCAGCCAGTCATTGCTGAACCATCTAGTCAAACCACAATTTATTATTACAAAATCAGACTGTAATGACGGCTCATTGTGGCGCCATGTGGCGTCATTTTTCTTAATCCTAATCCTATGGGAGGTCAAGGAAGTTAACAAATAACAAAAGAAACAAAAAACATAGAAACGAGATGATGTCGTATTATTAAAAGCCTAACGGTCAATTGAACGGGTATCGTGGGACAGGCACGTGCGTCTCATGTGACTCACGACGCAGGCAGAGAGACACACTTAAAGATGAGGAGGCAAGGAATATGGATAAAAATCACCCATACATGCACCACTCGTCCGTACACCAACTCCCCAACGGTCATATTTCACCGACATCCCTTAACGGTCACTTGGACTTGGATTGTTCACCGTTTGATCAAAATCCCACGGCCCACACACAGAGTTTCCCCAATCTTCTCGAACGCCCTTTTTCACAGTCATCATTTTTTTTTCCGAGTGCCGGGTAAAACAGAACAGGTCCACAGAATTTAGGAAAAGCAATTAATGATATAGACAGCAATGGAAGTTATACTAGGAGTAGTAGTATAGTAGTAGTAGTAGGAGAAGTAGTAGAGAGAGAGGGAGGGAGGGAGAGAAGAAAGAACATTATAGTATATAAAAACACAAGCTTTTAATGGTTTCTGGTTTCTTTGGGTAGTGAAAGCTAGGAAGTGATGATGTGGGCTGCGTCTCTTTGTTAATCACCTATTCATGTATGTTGTGGTTTTTGGGTTTTGCTTTTGGTTTCATTTGAGTAAACATGGAGTTGCTGCAAATTTCAAATGCTGATGTGGGTTCACGGATTTCTACTGACTTCAGCTACCGAATTGGCCGAGTATGTTTTAACATTTCCTCCTTTCACGAAGTGAATTCCATTGTTGTTGATTGTGTTCATAGCTTTTCTCAATGAGTTTGTTTTGAAGGTGTTGGAATCCGATGATTGTTTTGTTTTAGGTGTTTGATTGATTCATTAACAAATTCTTTCATTCTTTTGGGGGTGGGGAAATTTTTTGAACATTCTTTTGTTAATTAATTATAGATTGCACATTCACATTGCCATATAGGAACACTTGAATTTTACAGAAACTTTTTCGTTTTGATTCTTTTAAAATTCATCGGATTCCTATTTTTTGTTAATTGATTTGTTCAAAAGAAATTCACACACTCACATTAGTCTCTCTCTCTTTTTCAAGTACATACATGCAAAGGTTTTTATGAACACATAGAATCTGTACACTCAAAAATTAACCATTTGTTTCATAATTCAAAAAATTTATTATAGAAACAAAGAGAGATAGGGAAGCAGAAAATAGGGTGGGTGAATTACACAACAAAAAAAACAAAAAAGAAAAATTGGAAATCTGTAGAGGATGTTGGCTGGGTGTTCTAGTTCTACATTGGTGTCACCAAGGCATAGATTAAGGAGTGAGTCACCTGCACAATTTCAAGCTTGCCATTTCCAATTACCTTCAATGAGCACACAGAGATTGGACTTACCATGTACTTTCTCTCGAAAAGAATCATCACGGTCAAACCCCATTAGGCCAGTTGGTGTTGGTCTTTCTGTTGATAAATCACTCGAATCCAAAACCAGCAGCTGTTCTCTGAAGCAGAATATCAGACTCCCACCATTAGCAACAACAAGTTCTCAATCAGTGAAAGATGAATTTTGGGAGAAAGGTAAGAGCTTGAAGAGATTTGCAGAGCAGGGGTCAGTTGATGAGTCTTGTACTAATAGGGTTAAGAGAAAAAGGGGTAGCAATGATAATTTTGAAAAATCTGATGAATGTGGAGATGCTTTAAGTCTAAGCCAATTGGGAAGTCGAAATTTTTGGTTTCAGTCAGGTTTTGAGGTTCCTAGAGGCCTAAACCCTTCTCCACAAGCTCCTTTCTCTTTGACATGTTCTGGAGATGAGGAAAGGGTTTGCTATGTGCCTAGTGAAGTTATTTCACCACCTTTGCCATTGTCAAACAATCCATGGGTGGATTCTGTGATAACTGAGATCGCTGATTTAGGTGAAAAAGAAGGAGAGAGTAGCCAAAGGCCAGTAAAAGAAGCTTCTGGTTCAAGTGCATCATCAGAGAGTCATAGTTTGGGTCTTAGACTAAGTGAGAATGTTCTGGAGCATGAAGTGGGTAATGGCTCTAGAAATCCTCTTGCACAACTAGGGACAACATTGGAAGCTGCAGAGGAGAATCACCAAGAAGAGTATCAGGCATTTGAGCTAGTTAGTTTGCTTACTGCTTGTGTTGAGGCAATTGGGTCGAAGAACATGGCTGTAATCAACCATTGTATAGCTAAATTGGGGGATCTTGCTTCTCCAAAGGGAAAAGCTCTTAGTCGCCTTTGTGCTTATTATACTGAGGCTTTAGCTCTTAGAGTTACAAGACTTTGGCCTCATATTTTTCATATCACCCCTCCTCGCGAGTTTGATCGAGTTGATGATGATTCAGGGACTGCATTGAGGCTTTTGAATCAGGTAAGCCCAATTCCAAAGTTTATTCATTTCACGGCAAATGAGATATTGCTGAGAGCTTTTGAAGGGAAAGATAGAGTTCATATTATAGACTTCGATATTAAGCAAGGGCTTCAGTGGCCTAGTTTGTTTCAGAGCTTGGCGTCTAGGACTAATCCTCCTAGCCATGTTAGAATTACTGGAATAGGTGAGTCCAAGCAAGAATTGAATGAGACAGGTGATAGGCTTGCTGGATTTGCAGAGGCATTGAACTTGCCTTTCGAGTTCCATCCAGTTGTGGACAGGTTAGAAGACGTGAGGCTGTGGATGCTACATGTGAAGGAAGGGGAGAGTGTTGCGATAAATTGTATTTTCCAAATGCACAGGACACTCTATGATGGGAATGGAGGAGCATTAAGAGATTTCTTGGGACTTATTCGAAGCACCAGTCCTACAATAGTCCTTATGGCAGAACAAGAAGCTGAACACAATGCACCTAATTTGGAAACGAGAGTGTGCAATTCTTTGAAGTACTATTCTGCAATATTCGACTCAATTGATTCTAGCCTTGCATTAGACAGCCCAGTTAGGATCAAGGTAGAGGAAATGTTTGCAAGGGAAATAAGGAACATAGTTGCTTGTGAAGGAAGTGATAGGCTTGAAAGGCACGAGAGTTTTGAGAAGTGGAGGAACTTGATGGAGCAAGGAGGATTCCGGTGCATGGGAATTAGTGACAGAGAAATGCTTCAATGCCAAATGTTGTTGAAGATGTATTCTTGTGAGGATTATAGAGTAACTAAACAAGGGCAGGATGGAGCAGCAGTTACTCTGAGTTGGTTAGATCAGCCTCTCTACACAGTATCTGCTTGGGCTCCTGTAGATGTTGCGGGAAGCTCATCCTCTTTTTCTCAGCCAAGTTGATTGCTACAGGTTTCTTTTTTCTTGATACATTTCATTCCATTCTTGCACACAGGAAGGGATACTAATTATTCTTTGTAGGTAGCAGAAGTTGTCATTATTCTTTCATTCTTTGTTGCAGATAAGATAGTGCGAGAGGCATTTGTACGAATACAGTAGTAGTTTCATACTGTTTCAGTTCTTTTCAGACATATTTTTAGGTTTAAGTCCATAGAATTTGGAGTCAGTTTTTATGTTTATTATTATTCTTTCATTCTTTATGTATTCATGAAATTCTTTGTAGTACCGTCATTACTTTGTTCATTTCTCCTTTGTTGGAAAGTTGTTAGAGTTTATGAACCATGTACTTGAGAGTTGAATCCTCATGTATGAAATGAATTTATTTGATTTGTGTTTAGTGATTTATATGACATTTACTGATTTAAGTTTCAGTTTTTAATTATATAAAATTTATTTCCTTTCCACAATTCAATTTGATGGAATTTATACCTAAATCAAGTTCTATATTTTACAGGAAGAAAAAAATTATGCTTCAAATCTATTTCTACAGAACTGGAGTTATAATTACTCTGCCTCGAGATAGGAATTAAGGTGGAAGAGTAAATATAAACTTACAAACTGTATAATAGTCATAAAGAAAAAAGATTATTACAATAACTTAAAAGAAAGGAAATAGCATTAACATACAAGCTAAGGGAAACTTATTGTCTGGACTTACCTCTCTCTCATCCTTTAATTTTGGGAATGAGAATTAATGGTTGTTCAATCCTCAAAGTTAAACCAAAATTCTCAGCCATATTTAAATCAGTAAAATCTTTTCCATTTGGGAGAGACCAATTAAAGAAATGAACCAAAGAAGCAATTATCAGTGGAACCTGCTTTGCAGCCATTGGAAGACCAGGGCAAATTCTCCTTCCAGACCCAAAAGGTATAAACCCAAAATCATTGCCTTTAAAATCCAAGTTTAAATCAAGAAACCTTTCTGGATTAAACACTGATGGATTTTCCCAATTCGTGGGATCTCTTCCAATTGCCCAAAAATTTACCAACACTTGGGAGTTCTTTGGAATTGTATAGTTCATGAGTTGGCATGTATCAGTGGCTCTATGAGGAAGAAGAAATGGTCCTGGAGGGTGCAATCTTAGGGTTTCTTTAACACAAGCTTGAAGATATGGTAATTGTGGTATATGAGATTCTTTTATTGTGATTATTTGTTGAGTTAGTTTCTTTGTGATTTCTTCTTTAACTTTCTTCATGCATTCTGGATTCCTTATCAGTTCTGCCATTGTCCATTCAATGGTTGTGCTACTTGTGTCTGTGCTAGCAGATAGGAGCTCCTGAAAATTCATAACTAAATTAGGGTTACTAATATTTGAAAATAAAAGAACTTGTTAATAGATATAAATTTTGAGATAGAGAGAACCAACCACAAGCAGAACATTGATTTGGTCATTGCTGGAACCATTATCAATGAGAGTATCAATAAAGTCTCTTTGATTTGAACCAAGAATTGATCCTCTTCTTTTCTCTTCTCTTCTTTCTTCAACAATTCCTTCACAAATCTCGAAAAACCTCCCATGCAATTCCATAATTTTCTTTTGCAATCCTTGTAAATCAAATCTTCCCAAGATTGGATATAGATCAGAAATGTTAGGTGTAGAAGCCAACTCTAATATTTTTTCAAGAAGCAAACCCATTTCTCCATCTCCATTTTCTTGTTTATCCAAGCTCATAAGATCCTTTGACACCATAATACTACTTAACATATTAAAAACAGTAACCATAGCTACTTCTCTAACTTTCACTTCCTTCCCTTCCATTTCCTTAATAAAACCAATCATTTCCATTACCTTTTCTTCTCTTTTACATTGTTGAGCCTCCAATGCTTTAGCAGAGAAAAGCTCACTTTTACATATGGTACGAAGATACTTCCATTTATCATTGCACTCCAAAGTCCATCCAAGTGAAAGATTTTTAAGTTCTGGACTTTTATTTGTTGGAGCCACATGAGGAATATATCTTCCTGATAAAATTTTATCATGGGTTTTCAGAATCTCCATGGCAGCTGCTTCTGATGATCCTACAATTACAATCTGGGTTCCAAGTTTAAGTGAAAAAAGAGGCCCATATATATTAGCAAAACGGGTTAGAGCTAGATGGGGTTTTTTCCCTATTTGAAGAATGTTGCCTAAGATTGGCCAGGGATATGGACCAGGAGGAAGTGGTGGATTTTTAGGTTTCAAGTGTTTAAAGATTAAATGACATAATAGAAAAGGCAGAAGAAAAGGGATTAGAGGAAAGAAAAGATTAATTCCAAATTCAATGGCCATAGTTAATTTTATGAAACAAAAAAAAAAAAAAAACGTTTCTGTTTAGGATCTACTCTAGCATTTTAAGCTAATATGAAAGAATGTTAAGCTGGATAAATATATAGAGAATGTTATTAGTTGGTGAGTGACTAAACTTGCAAATTCGTTGTCAATTTCAGTTTGATAATAATACTGTTGTTCATGCCTTCTTCATCAATTTAAGAAAGCCACCCTTTCCTTTTCAGAGATAATTTGTGAATGTGACTCAGAAGAGAAAAGAAATCTGAACCATTAAACAACACATATATGGCTTTCCAGCAAAAACATTATATCCAATCCAATCTCTACCTATCTCTTTCCAGGTGGAGGTGAGATGCCTGCTGTATGAAAATAGAAGGCAATAGTTTAGGTGCAAGTACATGCGTTAATCATATAATTTCAATTTTAAAATTAAAAAAAAAAAACTAAAATTCAAACTTTCTTTTCAACTTAGTTGTTTTGCATATATTCTGATAATTATTGACATGTAATAAATCAGGAAGATGATCCTCTGATGTATGCATAATTCCCTTTCGTTAATGGGTTCCAGTTTCAGATACATGTCTTTTTTAACTGATTTCTAATTCCTTAATTATCCAATAAAATTGGAATATTCTAAAATGGTTTTTGTGTTGTTTTTCTGCCGTCCTGACTCATTGAGTTCATAAGATTCACTACGGAAGGCGCAGACAGCAACAACAGAGAGATCTTTCTAGGGAAGAAAAGGCTTGAATGGAACTTTTCCTCTTGTCAAGATTGACAGGAAAATTTTTTCCTGTTGTCCATAAAAACGAAAGGAAATTTACTTGGGGAAAATAATTATTTCGTCCAGATGTTTACCATAAGTATTAAGTATCTAAGTAGTCCCTGACATTTATATAAATATTTATAACGTTCCTGAAGTTTACTTTCATCTTATTAATTGGTCCTTTCGTCCAAAAAACACACTTTTTCCATTAATTTTTGAAAGGAAAAAACGAAATTATCCTTTATAAGTTTTCATTATTTCGTCCTTGAGGTTTACCATAATTATTTAAGTAGTCCATTACATTTATATAAATATTTATAACATCTCTGAGATTCACTTCTGTCCGAAAAATACACATTTTTCTGTTAATTTTTAATAGAATAACCAAATTACCCTAAATCCTCTAATTAACATATCCTCCCTTTCAACTACCCTAAATCCTCTAAATTTACCCAAAATTTAGAAATTTTAATCTAAATTTTGGATAAATTTCTAAATTTCTAATCTGCTGATTCAATTTTGGGTTTAAATCAAACTGTTACTTTAAATTTAGTTTACAATTTATGATTTAAAATTTACATGAGCATTTGCTAATGGTGGTGTCAGGTTTCAAGTGAACAAGAGTAAGTTAAATGTGCTGTGTAAATTTTTGCTTTGCTATATCAGTCTTCTTTTTGACAGATTTTGCATATGGTTGATGTTTCTGGAATTAATTGCTGAGGTTATTGAGCAAAGTAATGCATTGAACGCAAATACAAAGATCAAGTACATGAACATGTTTGATGCTCAAGTAGATGTTGTTCATTCTGCTTTGAGCCTTATGGAATTTGTTTATACCGTTTTTGTGAGCGAGTGAGAAGGAAAGCAAATGAGTTGAAAAAGAGGATATGTTAATTAGAGGATTTAGGGTAGTTTGGTCATTCTATTAAAAATTAACAGAAAAATGTGTGTTTTTTGGACGGAAGGATCAAATAATATGACAGAAGTGAACTTGAGGGATGTTATAAATATTTCTATAAATATCAGGAACTACTTAAATAATTATAGCAAACTTCAGGGACGAAATAATGAAAACTTATAAAGGATAATTTCGTCTTTTCCTCTCAAAATTAACGAAAAAAGTGTGTTTTTTGGACGGAAGGACCAATTAATAAGACGGAAGTAAACTTCAGAAACGTTATAAATATTTATATAAATATCGGAGACTACTTAAATAATTATGGCAAACCTTAAGAACGAAATAATTATTTTCCCTTTACTTAAATTCCCTAAATTAAATAGTCAAAGATTTGGCTATATTATTCAAAACAAATCTAACGATTAAGCACAAGCGCAATCCTTAACCAAGGCCCAAGGCCCAATCTAACAATCCTCTTCTTCTTTTGTTGTGCGGATTCAATCGAATCACTTGCTCTATTCACCAATTAATTACAAATGTTATACTAAAAATATATTTTGGATTTTTCATCCATCATAAAGTATTCTGCAAAGAATTAAATCTTAATTGACGAGGAAATGGAGAGTTTTTACTAAAATATAAAAATAATATTATAGTCCAATAATTCTAATCATGCTAGGTAAGCTATTGGCAGAATTTTTTTTCTTTTTTTTTTTTATCCTTTAATAGAGAAATTTAAAAAAAAAAATCCCAAAACAAAAAAATTAAAAAAAAAATTTGTCACAAGAAGCAGGTGCAAGAACTTAAATTAATCCTGAAGCCATTTACATATCATATAGTTATAACAAATGTTTATTAGCAACTTGGTACAAATTAAACAAGTAGACATATCCAAGCCACAAATTTTAAAAATAACAACACAGCAAGATACATACACATACATGTGTACATACGTACATACATACATAGATAAGTAGATGAGAACCTTAATTAGACGTCACCTGCATCAATCTCCACAGATATGGCTGATTCTCTACTTTTTACTTTTAGGAATGAGAAGTAAAGGTTGTTCCTTCATCAAGGTTAAACCATACTTCTCATTCATGTTTATTTGACCTGCATTTCGAATCTGACCATTTGGTAGAGACCAGTCAAAGAAATGGACCAAGCAAGCAACAATTAATGGAACCTGCTTAGAAGCCATTGGTAAACCAGGGCAAATTCTCCTTCCAGAACTAAAAGGTATATATTCAAAATCATTTCCTTTAAAATCCAAATTGGAGTTCAAGAATCTCTCTGGCTTAAATTCCAAAGGGTCTTCCCATATTTTAGGGTCTCTTCCAATTGCCCAGAAATTGACCATAACTTGTGAATTCTTTGGGATTGTGTAGTTCATTACTTGGCATGATTCTGTTGCTCTATGGGGAACTAGTAGAGGTCCAGGTGGGTGTAGCCTTAGGGTTTCCTTAAAGCAGGCTTGAAGAAATGTGAACTTATGTAAATGAGAATCTAGGTTTTCTTCATTATTTGTTTCTCTTTGTATTTCTTCTTCGACCTTTTTCATGTATTTTGGATTCCTTATCAGCTCTGCCATCATCCACTCTATTGATGAACTGCTTGAATCTGTTCCAGCACTGAACATCTCCTGCTTGTACATTAGTAATTACATATTGTAAGACTAAAAAAAAATGAATTTCAGCAGTATAAAATGCATAATATATATATAGAGAGAGATGAGATGGGACGGCAAGATTCCTGATACAGATAAAGATTAATTGAGCCCGTCAGACTTCAGATACTTAATGGTTCCTTAAAAAAAATCAAGAAAAGGCATTATTAAGCAGAGAGAGAGAGAGAGAGAGAGAGAGAGAGAGAGAGAGAGAGAGAGAGAGAGATCAAACCATGAGAAGCATATTGATTTGATCATTGCTTGAACCATTGTTGATCAAAGCATCAAGGAAATCTCTTTGTACTTTATCACTATCACCTTTGTTCTTCTCCCTCCTTTCATTAATAATAACTTCCCATATCTTACAAATCTTTTTAAACCATTCTCTGCTCTTTCTTTGTAGACCCTGTAAATCAAGACCGGCTAATATAGGGAAAAGATCAGATACATTTGAAGCTGCACCCACTTCTATCATTTCCCTTAATGGCCCACAAATTTCACCTTCAACACTCTCATATTCAAAGTTTATAACATCTTTTGATAACAAAATATTACCCAACATATTAAAAATAGCTGCAAAAGCTACTTGTCTTATTCGCAAATCCTTCCCTTCCATTTTATTGATAAAATTTATCATATCTATAACCATTTTCTCCCTTGCACCAGCTTGAGACGCCATTGCTTTGCCTGAAAAAAGCTCTGTTCTTATTGTTGTACGTAAATATTTCCAATGCTCATTGCACTCTGCTATCCACCCTACCGATAAATGGTTAAGTTGCGTGCTTTTTGGTGGTGATGCATAAAGGGGAGACCGTCCTGATAAAACGCGATCTTGAGTTTTAAGAATCTCAATGGCGGATTCTTGTGATGATCCTATGATCACTAGTTGGGTTCCAAGTCTTATAGAGAAAAGTGGACCATAGGATTTTGCAAATTGGGTTAGAGTTATATGAGGTTTATTTCCCATTTGGAAAATGTTTCCAATTATTGGCCATGAGAATGGACCTGGAGGAAGTGGTGGTGAAGAAGATGGAGATTTTAAGTTCTTGAAAATGAGAAGGCAAAGGGACAGCAAGAGAAGGATTATCGGAAAATAAAGATTGTTTCCTTCAGCATCCATGGTTTCCTGATATGGGGATTCAAATTTGCATGTGGAATTGGTTTAAGTAAGTGGGTTGCTTAGCACTTTGTAGATGATATTTTTTACTTAACAGTAATGTTGTGGGGTCCCTTTAGCACTTTGTAGATGATATTTTTTATTTAACAATAATGTTGTGATCCCTCCAACGTGTGGGACCCATATACATTTGAAATGAAAAAAAAAAAAGAAGAAAGAAGAGATTCAAAACGTATGGGATCCATACACGTTTGAATGAAGGAAAAAAAAATATAGGCATGTTTAGTTTGTTATTCAATGGACGGTGCCAAAGAAAGAAAGAAAAGGGAAAAGTGGACGCGTGATTAACGCGTCCACTGCGTCCCCTTCTCCTATAAAAAGGAGAAGGATTTTCACTTCAAAGCGTACAAAAACAAAAGCATAGAAATACATAGAGTGTATAGAAAATTTTAGGAAAGGGTTCCTAAAATTGGGAAAGAGAGAAAATAGTGAGGATTGAAATTTTTAGGGTATTTTTGTTAAACACTTAGAGTACCACTATTTTTGTAATCTCTTTTGTACCTACTATTTTTAGTAGAAGAATTATTCAGAGTTTTTGTCCCGTGGACGTAGCCCATAACAGTTGAAGGGTGACCCACGTAAATCTCGGTGTTCTTATTTTTTCATCTGGCATTTAAGGTAATTATTTAATTTTTATTGTGATTATTATTTCTGGTGGATTCGATCCTCAATATTCAATATTTAATTATTGGAGGTATATGTGGTAATAGTAATTTTATTTTATTTTTACCACCGGTATTTTTCGCAGCCCCCACTCGGGATCAGTTAGAATCCCAACAACTGGTATCAGAGCCATTGGTTGGTACATTCTGTCAAAGTTACTATTCACGTGAATAGTAAATTTCGTGAATAGTGAAACTTTATCAGATTCAGAATTCAACATGGCTAACGATGGGGCAATGATCAAATTGACGGATTCGAATTATTCAATGTGGAAATCCAGAATGGAGGACTACCTCAATTTCAAAGATCTATATGATCCAATTGAAGGTGACAGTGCAAAGCCGGAAAAAATGAAAGAAAGGTAGTGGAATAAATTAAAAAAGCAGACATTGGGTACAATACGCCAATGGATAGATGCTAGCCTGTACAACCATGTGAGAAATGAAAAGATCCCCAAGCTCTCTGGAAGAAATTAGAGAATATGTACGAGGCTACGAATGCTCAAGGAAAAGTCTTCATGATGCGTAAAGTCATGAAATTGAAGCTGTTAGAGGGACGATCAATTACACAATACCTGAACGATTTTGAAGGACTCGTAACTGAGTTAGTAGTTAGCGGCATGTCCTTAGAAGACGAGATGCAAGCATGCCTACTGTTGGGATCTCTACCGGATAGCTGGGATACTCTTGTGGTATCATTGAGTAACTCAGCTCCAAATGGTGTGGTGACGATGTCTATGGTAAAGAATAGACTACTTAATGAAGAACTACGAAGAAGAGATGTTGCCAGTACCAGTTCACAAGCCCTTGTCACAGAGAATAGGGGCCAGAGCAAGAGTAGAGGTCCAAAGCATGTAAAGTCAGGTGGTAGATCCAAGTCCAGAGAGATGAGGAAGTGTTACCATTGCGGTAAGGAGGGTCATCTCAAAAGAAATTGTCATTTACTCAAACAGGATAATGCAGACCGAAGACAAGAGAATGACAGAAATACATCTGCTACAGTCTCAGGAGAAGATGGTGAGGTGGCTTTAGTCACTCATGATGCAGATTGCTGTCATGTTGGAGATGCAGATACCGAGTGGATAGTAGACTCCGGTG
>NC_143154.1:30366036-30422934 GCF_041381405.1 Jatropha curcas | reverse complement strand
AGAGAGAGAGAGAGAGAGAGAGAGAGAGAGAGAGAGAGAGAGAGAGATCAAACCATGAGAAGCATATTGATTTGATCATTGCTTGAACCATTGTTGATCAAAGCATCAAGGAAATCTCTTTGTACTTTATCACTATCACCTTTGTTCTTCTCCCTCCTTTCATTAATAATAACTTCCCATATCTTACAAATCTTTTTAAACCATTCTCTGCTCTTTCTTTGTAGACCCTGTAAATCAAGACCGGCTAATATAGGGAAAAGATCAGATACATTTGAAGCTGCACCCACTTCTATCATTTCCCTTAATGGCCCACAAATTTCACCTTCAACACTCTCATATTCAAAGTTTATAACATCTTTTGATAACAAAATATTACCCAACATATTAAAAATAGCTGCAAAAGCTACTTGTCTTATTCGCAAATCCTTCCCTTCCATTTTATTGATAAAATTTATCATATCTATAACCATTTTCTCCCTTGCACCAGCTTGAGACGCCATTGCTTTGCCTGAAAAAAGCTCTGTTCTTATTGTTGTACGTAAATATTTCCAATGCTCATTGCACTCTGCTATCCACCCTACCGATAAATGGTTAAGTTGCGTGCTTTTTGGTGGTGATGCATAAAGGGGAGACCGTCCTGATAAAACGCGATCTTGAGTTTTAAGAATCTCAATGGCGGATTCTTGTGATGATCCTATGATCACTAGTTGGGTTCCAAGTCTTATAGAGAAAAGTGGACCATAGGATTTTGCAAATTGGGTTAGAGTTATATGAGGTTTATTTCCCATTTGGAAAATGTTTCCAATTATTGGCCATGAGAATGGACCTGGAGGAAGTGGTGGTGAAGAAGATGGAGATTTTAAGTTCTTGAAAATGAGAAGGCAAAGGGACAGCAAGAGAAGGATTATCGGAAAATAAAGATTGTTTCCTTCAGCATCCATGGTTTCCTGATATGGGGATTCAAATTTGCATGTGGAATTGGTTTAAGTAAGTGGGTTGCTTAGCACTTTGTAGATGATATTTTTTACTTAACAGTAATGTTGTGGGGTCCCTTTAGCACTTTGTAGATGATATTTTTTATTTAACAATAATGTTGTGATCCCTCCAACGTGTGGGACCCATATACATTTGAAATGAAAAAAAAAAAAGAAGAAAGAAGAGATTCAAAACGTATGGGATCCATACACGTTTGAATGAAGGAAAAAAAAATATAGGCATGTTTAGTTTGTTATTCAATGGACGGTGCCAAAGAAAGAAAGAAAAGGGAAAAGTGGACGCGTGATTAACGCGTCCACTGCGTCCCCTTCTCCTATAAAAAGGAGAAGGATTTTCACTTCAAAGCGTACAAAAACAAAAGCATAGAAATACATAGAGTGTATAGAAAATTTTAGGAAAGGGTTCCTAAAATTGGGAAAGAGAGAAAATAGTGAGGATTGAAATTTTTAGGGTATTTTTGTTAAACACTTAGAGTACCACTATTTTTGTAATCTCTTTTGTACCTACTATTTTTAGTAGAAGAATTATTCAGAGTTTTTGTCCCGTGGACGTAGCCCATAACAGTTGAAGGGTGACCCACGTAAATCTCGGTGTTCTTATTTTTTCATCTGGCATTTAAGGTAATTATTTAATTTTTATTGTGATTATTATTTCTGGTGGATTCGATCCTCAATATTCAATATTTAATTATTGGAGGTATATGTGGTAATAGTAATTTTATTTTATTTTTACCACCGGTATTTTTCGCAGCCCCCACTCGGGATCAGTTAGAATCCCAACAACTGGTATCAGAGCCATTGGTTGGTACATTCTGTCAAAGTTACTATTCACGTGAATAGTAAATTTCGTGAATAGTGAAACTTTATCAGATTCAGAATTCAACATGGCTAACGATGGGGCAATGATCAAATTGACGGATTCGAATTATTCAATGTGGAAATCCAGAATGGAGGACTACCTCAATTTCAAAGATCTATATGATCCAATTGAAGGTGACAGTGCAAAGCCGGAAAAAATGAAAGAAAGGTAGTGGAATAAATTAAAAAAGCAGACATTGGGTACAATACGCCAATGGATAGATGCTAGCCTGTACAACCATGTGAGAAATGAAAAGATCCCCAAGCTCTCTGGAAGAAATTAGAGAATATGTACGAGGCTACGAATGCTCAAGGAAAAGTCTTCATGATGCGTAAAGTCATGAAATTGAAGCTGTTAGAGGGACGATCAATTACACAATACCTGAACGATTTTGAAGGACTCGTAACTGAGTTAGTAGTTAGCGGCATGTCCTTAGAAGACGAGATGCAAGCATGCCTACTGTTGGGATCTCTACCGGATAGCTGGGATACTCTTGTGGTATCATTGAGTAACTCAGCTCCAAATGGTGTGGTGACGATGTCTATGGTAAAGAATAGACTACTTAATGAAGAACTACGAAGAAGAGATGTTGCCAGTACCAGTTCACAAGCCCTTGTCACAGAGAATAGGGGCCAGAGCAAGAGTAGAGGTCCAAAGCATGTAAAGTCAGGTGGTAGATCCAAGTCCAGAGAGATGAGGAAGTGTTACCATTGCGGTAAGGAGGGTCATCTCAAAAGAAATTGTCATTTACTCAAACAGGATAATGCAGACCGAAGACAAGAGAATGACAGAAATACATCTGCTACAGTCTCAGGAGAAGATGGTGAGGTGGCTTTAGTCACTCATGATGCAGATTGCTGTCATGTTGGAGATGCAGATACCGAGTGGATAGTAGACTCCGGTGCTTCATATCACTGTGTTCCAAAAAGGGAATATTTTTCCACTTATAAAACAGGAGACTTTGGCACTATTAAAATGGAAAATAATAGTGTCTCGCAAGTGGTGTGAATCGGTGATATCTGCATAAAGACAAGTGTCGGGTGCACATTAACACTTAAAAATATGAGACATATTCACGATCTTCGGTTGAACCTGTTGTCTGTGAGTGTACTGGACAAGGAAGGCTATCACCATCATACAGGTGGCGGTAATTGGAAACTCACCAAAGGGTCTTTGGTGGTGGCAAGAGGAAAATTATGTTGCTCGTTGTATAAGACGCACGCAATAATATGTGCGGGTCAACTAAATTTAGTTGCAGATGATGTTTCACCAAATTTGTGGCATAGGCGGCTGGCGCACGTTAGTGAGAAAGGGTTGAACATGTTGGCTAAGAAGTCCCTCATACCATTAGCCAAAGGTAAAATAAACTATTGTGATTATTGTTTATTTGGGAAGCAACATCGGGTCTCATTTTTAAAAAGCTCTAGAAGGAGAGACAATAAGTTGGAGTTGGTACACTCTGATGTATGTGGTCCCATGGAGGAAGAATCACTTGGAGGAAGTAGGTATTTTCTTACCTTCATTGATGATTTCTCACGGAAAACATGGATATATTTATTGCGCACAAAAGACCAAGTATTCAAGCACTTTCAGCAATTTCATGCTATGGTGGAAAGGGAGACTGGAGTGACATTGAAGTGTTTGCGCATGGATAATGGTGGTGAGTATATCTCTAAGGAGTTTAGAGATTATTGTAGTCAGCACGGTATCAGGCATAAAAAGATAGTTCCTGGTACGCCTCAACACAACGGCGTTGCTGAACGGATGAATCGCACCATTATTGAGAGAGTCAGATCCATGCTCAAAATGGCCAACTTACCTAAGCCATTTTGGGGAGAAGCTGTCAATATTGCTGTCTACCTAATCAACTGACTACCTTCAGCACCATTGGATTTTGATATCCCAGAGAAGGTCTGGACAGATAGAAATATTTCATGCTCTCACCTGAGGGTATTTGGCTGCAAAGCATTCATACATGTTCCAAAGGAGCAGAGATCAAAGCTTGATGACAAGTCAGTTCCTTGCACTTTTGTTGGCTATGGAGACGAAGAGTTTGGCTATAGGTTATAGGACCCAGTGAAAAAGAAAGTTGTCAGGAGCCGAGACGTAGTATTCCACGAGAATGAGATTGTGGTAGATACAACTTGTGAAGAATCCACAAGTGATGGTGTTATTGACATTACACCAGAAAGCATTCCTACAGATGATGCCACAGGAGGAGGAATGCCAAAATCAGAACGAGAAGAAGAAGAGCCAGTCATAGGGGATCAAGAGACAATTGTAGATGATAACAGTGATGCAGAGGGTGTTGAGCAGGGGGAGCCAGAGAACCCCATTCCACCAAAAGGAGTTGAACCTCAGTTAAGAAGGTCAACCAGAGAGCGCCAACCATCTACAAGGTACCCTAGTTCTGATTACATTTTGATTACTGATAAGGGGGAGACAGAGAGCTTCCAAGATGTGCAATCTTGCAAAGATAGAGATTGCTGGACAAAGGCCATGCAAGAAGAGATGAATTCTTTGAAAAAGAATGACACGTATGAGCTGGTGAAACTTCCAAAAGGGAAGAGAACACTCAAGAACAAATGGGTGTACAAACTGAAGAAAGATGATGGCAACCTAGTGAGATACAAAGCTTGATTGGTCGTCAAAGGCTTTACTCAAAAGAAAGGTATTGACTTTGATGAGATTTTTTCACCAGTTGTGAAAATGAGTTATATTCGAGTTGTGCTAGGTCTAGTAGCAAGTTTGAATCTTGAGTTGGAGCAGCTTGATGTAAAGACCGCATTCTTGCATGGGGATCTAGAGGAAGAAATCTATATGGAACAACCAAAAGGTTTCAAGGTCAAGGGAAAAGAGGACATGGTTTGTCGCTTGAAGAAGAGCTTGTACGGGTTAAACAAGCACCGCGACAGTGGTTTAAAAAGTTTGATTCTTTCATGGTGAATCAAGGATACAAAAGGACAGATGCAAATCCTTGTGTATATGTTCAGAAATTCCATGATGGTAAATTTATCATCCTTCTCTTATATGTTGATGATATGCTAATCGTTGGACCAGATGCACATATGATTAGCAAGTTAAAGAGAGATTTGTCAAAAGCATTTGACATGAAGGATTTGGGATCGGCAAGGCGAATTCTCGAAATGGAGATTATTCGAGACAGAAAGTCCTGCAGGTTATGGTTATCGCAGGAAAAATATATTGAACGAGTTCTAGAGAGGTTAAATATGAAGAATGCTAAACCAGTTAGCACTCCGCTTGCCGCTCACTTCAAGTTGAGTAAGAAATCCTACCCATCAACAGAGAAAGAAAAAGGAGATATGTCAAATGTTCCATATTCTTCAGCGGTCGGAAGTTTAATGTACGCAATGGTGTGTACAAGACCAGATATCGCTCATACAGTTGGCGTTGTGAGTCGATTTTTGTCAAATCCCCAGAAGACACATTGGGAAGCAGTGAAATGGATCTTCAGATACCTGAGAGGAACTTCAAAGTTATGTTTAACTTTTGGAGGTGAAAAGTCTGCACTTGTTGGTTACACAGATGCAGATATGGCCGATGATCTTGATGAAAGAAAATCTACATCAGGATACCTATTTACATTTTCAGGGGGAGCTATTTCATGGCAGTCAAGATTACAAAAATGTGTTTCGTTATCAACGACTGAAGCAGAGTACGTTGCAGCAATGGAAGCAGGAAAGGAAATGCTTTGGTTAAAGCGATTCTTTCAAGAATTGGGTGTGCAGCAGGAAGAATATATAGTTTATTGTGATAGTCAAAGTGCATTAGACTTGAGCAAAAATACTATGTATCATGCATGGACGAAGCACATTGATGTAAGATATCATTGGCTCAGACTTGCCATTGAAGAGAAGCAGTTTCAGTTGCGAAAGATCCACACAGACAGAAATGCTGCAGATATATTGACAAAGGTCGTTCCGAAGGAGAAGTTCGAGCTATGTGTCAAAGCAGCAGGGATGGGGAGTCCCACCATATAGTCGGGAGGGGGAGAATTGTGTGGGGTCCCTCCAACATGTGGGACCCACACACATTTGAAAAGAAAAAAAGAGAAGAAAGAAGAGATTCAAACGTGTGGGACCCACACACGTTTGAATGAAGAAAAAAATATATAGGCACGTTTAGTTTGTTATTCAATGGACGGTGCCAAAGAAAGAAAGAAAAGGGAAAAGTGGACGCGTGATTAACGCGTCCATTGCGTCCCCTTCTCCTATAAAAAGGAGATGGATTTTCACTTCAAAGCGTACAAAAACAAAAGCATAGAAATACATAGAGTGTATAGAAAATTTTAGGAAAGGGTTCCTAAAATTGGGAAAGAGAGAAAATAGTGAGGATTGAAATTTTTGGGGTGTTTTTGTTAAACACTTAGAGTACCACTATTTTTGTAATCTCTTTCGTACCTACTATTTTTAGTAGAAGAATTATTCAGAGTTTTTGTCCCGTGGACGTAGCCCATAACAGTTGAAGGGTGAACCACATAAATCTCGGTGTTCTTATTTTTTCATCTGACATTTACGGTAATTATTTAATTTTTACCGTGATTATTATTTCTGGTGGATTCGATCGTCAATAGTCAATATTTAATTATTGGAGGTATATGTGGTAATAGTAATTTTATTTTACTTTTATCACCGGTATTTTTCGCGGCCCCCACTCGGGTTCAGTTAGAATCCCAACAAATAATACAGACATTACTTGCTAAAATTTTTTTTGTTTTGTTTACACATATTTTTGTAGTGAAGTTATGTTTAAATAAAATACGCAATAAGTTTCTTTCAAGAGCATTTATAAGTTAATATTTGTTAATATCAAAGCAATAAATTAATTACGAAAAATATTATATGCAGTAATTCTTTCAACTTACTCTAGTAAGTCACGTAAAATCTCTATATGAACAAAAGTAATACCGAATCCAATCAATTCTTTTGGATGATTAATTCGAACTTTCCTATATTGTTTATATTGAGATCTAATGAAACAAAATAAGATTGGTCGTTAATACTCTACTTAAAAAAATCATAAAATAACCGATATATTATTTTAAAAAATTCATTTTTCTGTTGTTAATAAATATTGCTATGGTAATACACTACCATTAATTACTTATATAAAAGTGTTCTATAGTTTTCATTTTTCACTCACATCAGCAGTACTACAAATATTACTATTATATTATAAAATTAAAAATTATATCGTATCAAGTTAGTAGTGGCGAGTGCATGGGTAGGTGATTGTCTGAAAAATCATGCAATTTCTTGTCGGATTTGGATAAAGTTTCTATATTTATATATATGTCTACATAAGCAAAACCTTTTGTTTTGTATATATAAAAGATCTTGAATTTTTTTTTTTTTTTTCATGTATACAGATGGAAAGATTTTGCTTTTTCTCTTTAAAATTTATAAGCGATTCATACTAGCTAATGGGTGATATATAATAACCATTAAAGACATTAATTGCTTTTATAATCATGATATGTAATTTGATGATTTGGTCAAATTGGTTGTAATTTGCTGTGTTTTGTTGTGGTCCCAAATTACAAGTGGTTTAGGATTTTTACACAGATTAAAGAAATAAATAATTTTTCTAAATTACAACAAAATAAAGAATAATTTGATCAAATTATTCTTTATCTCAAAATTAAAGGTAATTTGTGAAGATAATTATTGTATCTGATGTAAATAAGGATAAAATTGAAAAAGTATTATTTGTTACTTCTTAAAATACATAAAACGATTTATATTTTTTGATAAAACATTCACCTTAACGACTTATATTTTGAATCGAAAAAAGTAATAAATAAATATTATAAATGTTTTAAATATTATTGCAGAGGGAGGTCCTGGTGGGTGAACGCTCAACTACAATCAATACCCTATCAAACAACGCACCCAATGGCAAAGCACGTAATTAAGAGATCAGAAGGGCCATAGATGGTCATCACTAATTTAAAATAAATAAATAAATAAATAAAACGAATGAATGAATGATTGAAAAGAAAAAAAAAAAAAAAAAAGAAGAGGATAGAATAGAATGATTATAAGAGATCGATTAAATTATAAATATTTTTCAGTAAAACCATAAATATTTATGTCCAAAAATTATAATTCATGCAGGTAAACCAAGGCAGGAAATGATTTCAAGATTTTTATTTCTTGTTTTCACTATCGTGGGATCCGCTCCTATCCGCTTAGGTAAATATTGTCTATTTAATGGGGGAAATTAATAATATTTATGTCTCTTTCAAAAAAAGAATATTTATGTATTAAAAAAATTGTGGTATATTATAGAAACTTTTATATTAATATAATATCCCATTAAAATCACGTTTAGGTAATATTAAATTGTTTATATATTATCATATTAATCAATAATTGTACTAATATAAGTTTTACATAGCATTATTGAACCAAAATCAATGCCCTAAATCACGCTACATGCCAGAAATCTGACAGTTATGTGTGAGTTTATATTATTGCAGTATCATGTGCTAACAATTTGCTTTGAAGAAATTTTTTTTTATTTTTTTTTATTCATGCGAAGTTTATCGCACCAAAATGACATTGCGGACTACATAATATGGGTTACTATCTTCTTAACTCTCCGAATTTGAGAAAATTTATATGGTCAAAATGATTAGAATTTGAGAACTTTCACTCCTCATATAAATATAAAAAACGGCTATATCATACTTAAATCACCGCCTTTCAATAATTAATTACAAGTGGCATATGAGGATATGTGCTCCAATCCACTTCTTTTCAATTTTTAATCACATAAGCAGAAGTATTGCTGCAACTACCATAAAATATAAGTTATATTAACTTAAAAATAAATATTTTTAAGAATTGAACTGGACATAATTGGAATGGTATAATACTCTAGACAGAGACAAGAAGGCCCTTTAGGTCGAATTTTTGGGCTGAAGCCTAACCCGACATTCGTATGGGCTCAACACGACAATGACGTAAATGGACTTCTGGTCATTATTGCTAATGAGAAAAAGCTCTCAAGGCCCAATACACTTGGCATGGAAAGGACAAATTACTAGTTGCGGCAAGCAACTACTCCATTTATGCCGTTAATGTCCGCATCAGCTTGCTGATTACTAAATAGTAATGATAATTTACATTATCGTCTTACAGTCAAATCAAGGTTGTCATCCTCGAACGAAGACTTCGAGGAGAGTTTTTCTTTTTGTTCTGTAATTTTTTTTACCTGAAAACAAAACACCATAGAAATAGAATTAAAATGGCTGATGATGTATGACGAAAGGCCCTTTGGCTTTGATTGTCTTGTCTAGTTAAGGAAATGCATGCAATCTGCGGTATTTCCATTTACAAAAAGTTTTTTTTTTTTTTTTGAGTGTAATATAATCTTATCTTTATATCTGTCTCCAAAATTTCTATTGATAATGACTTAACAGAAATATTATTTTTGATCAATTTTTTTTCTAATTATTATCCTTTTAATTTTATATGTATATTTCATTAGAACGTATATCCATTTTTTATTTTTTTTTTCAAATATAAAAATTATTCGTAGGATAAAATTTGAATGTTAAAGTTAATAATTTATAGATTTACAGATGATTTTCAGTGTTTTACATTATTTCTATTATACAATAAATTCTGTCATTATAGCTTATAAGAAACAATGGGAAAGATATTTGTTAAATACCTTTCAATGGTTCATAAATTCAAACCTTACATTTGGACCACTATGCTTGGAAAATCCTACAACTCTTAAAAGAGAATCTTCTACTTAATTACATAAACAATTTATTTAACATAATAATATTTTTTATATCATATATCTTAATTTCTAGCATAAAAACATTAACTGTTCTTTAATAAAAATTATCTTTTCATTAGCTTGTTCATTATATATATATATATATATATTTTAAATAGTCAAACCCTGTGTCATGTTAAATTTTGACTCTTATGTCTATGATATTGAAGCAAGTTGATAATGTTCATGGCACACCAACCAAAGTCTTGCCTTCGGTCTGAATTTTTGGGATCAAGCATCAAACAATTGATAATGCCGGCCATTTCGTCCAAATTTTATATATTAAATTTAATTACAATTTTCTTTTGCCAATCCATTTAACTAAATTGAATGGAATTGTGACAAGTTTTGAATTGTTCTCCAGGTTGGACTTTCATTAATAATGTAATAATTATGATTAATATATAATCAAGTTGAAACACCCTTTGGATTAACTAATTAATACTGTGGTCCTTCCACACCAAAATAAACTAACTTTACTTTATTTTGCAACTTGTCAAACCATATAATAATCATTTAATTTTTCATTAAACTCACATAGTTGGCCTCATCTCTTATCCAGTAATTGAAACGTAATGTGGGACACGAGTCTCATGTTTCTGTAGCAACCTTACGTGGTTGACATGTCATGCTGAGTCAGACACACATAGACGTGGCTGTACTTTTTTGCTGATTGTACCGGTTTTGATTGGTGCATATTTTTTCAACATTTTTAAATTCAAGAGTGAAGTCCTTAGCCACTTGTTTCAATTAATTAAATCAAATATATATAAAAAATAGCATATGTTATTTTATATTTTAATATAACCGATGGGTAGGAAATTCTTTCATTAAATTATATAGGATTTGAGACTTGATTGTATTCTAATGAGAATTATCTAATCCTATTTGTCTCTTTATTTATTTAAATTAAACAAGACTCACTCGTTAAATTAATATATCAAAAGATTAATTTATTTGATTTAATAAATAATTCTTATAATTAATACTCAATCATTTTGAACTCTCTTTAAATTGAAAATTTTAAATTTTATGAAATTTGTTATGTGTGGTTTATAATAGCACAGGTATGTGATATTGTTATTCCTACCCTTCAGAATTTAGCTGTTTGACAAATATGAGACATGGATTTGTCAAAATGCAATAATGAAAAAAAAAAAAAAATAGTGTTTATGGTTGTCAATTTAGATATTTTAAGGTTTGGTCCTATCAAATAGTCTTAAGAAAAACAAAGAACATAAAAGGATATGTCTTTTCAAAGGGTTTGGTCCAGCTAGTCATTTTCTATTTGCTGCTTACTAGATTTTTTTAATAAATTTCACTTATTTAAAATTCTTAATAGTAATAAAAGTGAAAGCTAAAATTACTTATTTAAAAAATTATGGTGATGTGTACTTAAATAATGTATTATAATTTCATGTAATGAAATATAATTTCACTTCTTTTAGAAAAAAATAATTTAATTTGGAATTAATAACATTAGAAACTTACTCTTCCTGAAATTACATATATAAAAAAGATTTTTTATTATTTTGGAAATAAAAAGTATTTATTTCGTCTACTCATCAAGTATGATTTTTAAAACTAAAACGCAATACTAATTTTGTTTTTAATTTTTTTTAATGATTAACCTCAATTTTGGATAAATTTGCAATTTGGACGAATCGCACTCTTGAAAAATTCAAAACATCACACATTTTTCAATGCATAGACCAAATGCAAACGTACGTATTTAGACTCATATTAACAGGGACACAATTGTCTTTTTCATTTTTTTTTTTTTAAGGAAAAGATACTGCATAGGAAGAAAATCTAATACCATTTCTGAAATAACATCCCAAACATCAAAACGAGCATTACCATAGGAGTCTCGAGCTGACAGGTGAGTCTCCATATTATAATATAAATTTATAATAAGAAACAATTAACCGAAACTCAATATTATCAGTTTAAAAAAAAAAAATACAGCCCAAATGGGAAAATGAAGCAACGACAACGCAAATACCCAATCAAGGCAATTTACGTAAAGCTAAAGCTTCTGCCGTTTTGGCAGCTCCATAACTACGGAAGTAACCTGAAAATTTCCTTCTTGGTCTTCAAACAATAAATATTCTAAGAAAGTTTCCAAATTTTTCTTTTTGTTAGATATTATCTAAATAAATATCCGAATAACATGTTAGTTTCTGTAAAAATAAAATAAATGTTTTACTGGAATTATTTTTTTTTCTCCACCTAATTTACAATATTTATCAAGTATAATTTCGTGTAATATTTAATCGAAAATTTAGGATTTCTATAAAAATAAATTTTTTGAAAAGAAAAAAATAAAATGGAAATTCTTGAAAATGGGAGAAATTAAAATGTGGTATTGGAGTAATTATTATTTAACAAAACAATATTATTTCTTTTTTTTAATTCATTATAGACTTTTATAGATCGAAAGAACACTGCAGGCTACACAACAAGGATAACTTTCCTTTTTGCTCACCAAATTGGTAAAAATAAGTGTGGTTGAGAGGATTTAAATTTGAGATCTCATACTCCTTATATAAGTGAAAAGACCAACCGAACTATCTAGTTTTGTAATAATATTATTTCTCTATCTTCCAAAAGTAGGCTTACTTCAAATTAAAAATATATATATATAAATAATAGTTTTGAATTTGATAGAAAACTTTACCTACACTTTTTCTACTATGTCTCTGTCTTAAACTAGATATCATTTTCAATAAAGAATTCAATGAAAAAATTATTAATAAAGAATTCAATAGAAAAGTATTAATAAAGAATTCAATAATAAAATATTAACAAGCATATTAAATAGAAATATACTAAAAAAATTAAAAAATAATTTTTCTCCCAAAAAGGAGGTCACTTATAACTCAAGATAAATGAAAAAAAAAAAGAAAATAAATTCATATTTATGAGATGCAAGGATCATAAATAAGTTAGCATTCAATTCAAAATTTAAAAATGAAATCAATATTAAAAATAAAAAAACAAAAAAATTGTTAATTAGATAACTTTAGGGGCATAATTGACAAATAAAAAATCTTAAATTGGTCGGAACTCCCACAATTATTACATTTTATTTGTATTAATCTATCCATAGATTTAGATTTGCAGATTACGCAGTCCATGGTGGGAAAGTACAGTTGTTAATTACTATTAATTAAATTAAATAAGAAAATTTGTCATCTTTAATTTAATATATTTTAATTTTATCTTCCATAGCTCAGAAATTGCTCTGTTTTCTGTCAAAATCAAACAACTCTGTTTTTCTCACAGCCAAAAACAGAACAGACAAAACAGTCTCTGCTCTGCTCTCCAAATGGTATACGCGTCTCTCTACAAGTACCCTTTACCTTCGCTTTCGCCACCTCTCTCCTTCCCTCTTTTTCTCCATTAAATCTTATGTAATTTTCTATATTCTCTGTTTCTGCTTTCTTCTTCTTCTTCTTCTTCTTCATGGGTGCTAATCTATCTTCCATATTCGTTGACCCAAATGCTCTTTCTCTTTATGGCTCTTTATCACCTCAATCCACAACGCTAAAACCGACTCTTGGGGACTTGCCAGAGGGCTGTGTTGCTTCGATTCTTGCTTATTTAGAACCACCAGAGATATGCAAATTGGCAAGATTGAACAGAGCATTTCGTGGAGCTTCTTGGGCTGATTTTGTATGGGAATCGAAATTGCCTGTAAATTATGTTCGTATAATTGAAAGAGTTTTTGGTGATGATTTGCCAAGGAAGTTGAGTAAGAGAGAGATTTTTACTCGATTGTGTAGAGCTAACACTTTCGATGGTGGAACAAAGGTATGGGTTTCTTGGTATTTCTGGCTATTCTTCTGTTTGGATGGTGAGAAAGTTAGGGATGACCGAATTGTGGGCACTGTTTGAAAGAGAAATATTGGAAATTTGGAATTTTAACTGCCAATTAGAGTATATAATTCTCAAGTTATAATTACTAATATTATTTTTTTACATGTACATCTGCTGAATTTCTGTAGCTTTTTGTTAGAGAAAATTCTCAGAAAGAAAAGTGCTAGAAAAAGGCTTAAATTTTCATGTTTGACCCATGTGAATTCTACCCATACTATTTATATTACATAAAGAATTTTTACTTTATCTGTTAGATAAGACTTGAAAGATGTTACCTTTTGGCTTAAATCTGAAGTTTCATTTATTTAGAAATAAAGACCTAATAATACAGCAATAAGAGTCAAAATTTGGGCATTATACATTTTGAAAATTTCGATTTGTTTATTTCTGTTATGGATTTTCTCACTGATTGGTCTGTGAATTTGGGTTGTGCAGAAAGTATGGCTAGATAAGATTGCTGGTGGTGTTTGCTTATCCATTTGTTCAAAGGGGTTGGCCATAACCGGGATAGATGATAGAAGATACTGGAATCATATCCCATCTGAGGAATCTAGGTGAGTGTCGCAAAAACAATCTCTTATACTTGGTTTGGGAAAATGAATTTGAAAGTTGTTAGTTTTTCATGCATTTTTTAGATGGGCTGATCAAGTTCAAGTTGATCGCGGCATTTTCTTGTCGAAATCAGTCAAAGTAGGTCCTTTTGTTATCTGCCTTTTATTTTTCATGTTCATATGAATTCTATGAATCTTGAATTTCTATTTGAAAGAATTCAGGATGTTTTAGTATTAGGTTCCTGTTTTTTCAAACTAGGTGGAATTTTAGCTATCCATTAATCCAGAAATCGTTTTGGTATAGCAGTGGGTTCATTGATCCGGAATGGAATTCATTTCAACTTCCATATATTCATGTTTTGTATAAAAAAGAACGCATTTGACTCCTATACTTAAAGTTCATTTGTATGAGACAGTAGGTAAATTAGAATTGGTATTGATCTCCAGTCCCTTTGCTTGTAGATTCCACTCCATTGCATACCTTCAACAAATCTGGTGGTTCGAGGTTGATGGACAATTTGAGTTTCCATTTCCCGCGGGAACTTATAGCCTATTCTTCAGACTACAATTGGGGCGAGCTGCCAAAAAGTTTGGTCGGCGCATTTGCAATGCAGAGCATGTTCATGGTTGGGATATAAAACCAGTGCGGTTTCAGCTATGGACAGGTGACGGTCAGTATGCTTCTTCCCAGTGTTTTTTAACTGATCCTGGGAAATGGAATCTGTATCATGTTGGGGACTTTGTCGTTGATAGCACAAATTTATCAATGAATCTTAAGTTCTCCATGACCCAAATCGATTGCACGCACACAAAAGGCGGTCTTTGTTTGGATTCTGTAGTAGTATACCCATGTAAATTCATAGAAAGGTTAAAGCATTTTTGAACCGCGTTGTAACCTTGTAGACAAGAAGGATATTTCTAGTGAGTTAGAGCATCCTTGTAAGAGTAGTTTCATTTGTAGGCCTCGTTGTATGAGTTGAATTGCAGGCAATTTGTGTATATTGCCAATTTTTGTTGATTGATAAGTGTGTCTTTTTCTTTAATGAAGAGCTCTTCTTGTACAGAACTTGATCAAGTCACTGCTGCTTGTTTTTCAGGAGTGGTAACCTTGCCATTTAGCAGAAAGATACTTTTTTGGATTCATGGACCGTTTTTTTCTTTTTTTGTGAATTGTCTTTGAATGTGAGTTTCTGGTTGAGGAATGATGAGGGGGAAAAATCAAAGAAAGGGTTTTTAAGTTTGTTTTGGCTCTTTCTGTATCTTGGCCACCGGTTTTGTGGCAAGAAGACAATCCATTTACTGTATCCGACTGTCTTTGTGGAAAGCATTTCCCGTGGAAATTTTCATTTACAATTGAACATTCAACCTTCTAAGTTCTTTTCATTCAAATAAACTTTACATTTATCTATCTGGCATAGGGTCCAGAGATAATATTCATATAGATCGAATATTTGATCTCTTATTTAATAAATCTGAATTCTTTTTATTTAAACTAACTTATTTTACATTAACCTATCTGACACAAATCCAAAGATAACATTTTCCCTTATATTCAGTATACAAGCATTAACCTATCTGACACAAATCCAAAGATAACATTTATCTATTTGGGATAGAGTCCAGAGATAATATTCATATAGATCGAATATTTGATCTCTTATTTAATAAATCTGAATTCTTTTTATTTAAACTAATTTATTTTACATTAACCTATCTGACACAAATTCAAAGATAACATTTTCCCTTATATTCAGTATACAAGCATTAGTGAAGCAAAAATTTGAAGACAAAATACGTTGAGTCTTAACTGTCTGTACCATACTGATTTCTATTGGAGTCCCATAAAGCCAGCTGTCTATCAATTCAATAATGCAGACAATCTTGTACTGAAACCATTCTCTCTTGCACCTACGTCTTAGAATCTCTCAAGTTTCTTTTTCACAGCTCAAAAAGAAAATAAATTGGTTTTCCAAATATTGGATTCATTTCCAAGAAGTGACCTTAGAAATTAGCAGAAGGACCATTTTATCCGCACTCTTTTTTGTTTGTTTTTAGCTTCATATTCCAAGGGCCACAATTGCTACTTTAACTAACGACAAATGTGTAGTTCTGCACTTAATCATGGAAAGTCTTGAAAGTAACACAAAGCACTGTGCATACAATCTATAATTTTGTTTTGGATTTGCATTTGCAAAATATTTGTATTTAATTTATTGCAAAATTGTTTGCTTTTATGAATTTATATTGAAATATATTTCATAAACTACAAGAAAAGCTGATTAAATTATTTTGACATTTGATTTGAATACAAATTTCATGAAAAGCTATTCTAAATTTATTTCACAATTATTTAATTTCAAAGCTTGTGAAGATTTTTAAAATTTAGGTTCTGAATTATTCAATTGTACATGAAACTCCTAAGGAAAGAAAATCAAACTTCATAGTAAATGTTTTGTTATCATTAAGTACATTAAGATGCTAAAACATATCTCGAACTAAAAACATTTCTGCATTGTATGGAAATCCACAATGTATAAAGTAGTCAGACATTAGAATCCAAAATCAACAAAGGGTAGAGATAATATAATAGAATAGTAATAATCATATTATGACTGGGGGATGTTGCTTTACACTTGCTTTGCACCTGCTGATCTTCCCTAACAAAACAAGAGCATTATGATACAGGCTTGAAATCTTGCAGATCATGTTGATATACCAAAATCATTGAGAATATAATCAAAATCACAAAAAGAAACTATTATCCAAAAAAAGGCTTCTTCATACCTTCTGTACAGCTACTTTCAACTAAGCATTAATCCCCAATGGCAGAGCCCAAAATAATTATAGACGAAATGAGATGGTCATGTCTTCCAATCATAGCCAATGCTACTTCCATGAATGACTTTGGCAATCTCATTTTCTTTTAACCCATTAAACATAGCCAGGACCTCAGGCAAAATAGACCTTTTCTGCAGAGTTGGTTCTCTTGTGATTCCACAATCCTTGGAAGAGTCCATAAAAGAAGCAGCCTCAACAAAACCACTTGCCTTTGCCACAATGCCACTCTTGGATGTTGTTGCATCACCAGAAGTACCTGTTCCCTTAGCATTCGTCATCTTGCTTGCCAGTACACTATTGATATTATGATTTACTGCTTCCTTCTCAGCCTGATTCATTGCTTCACAATCATTGAACATCTCTAGAAGCAATTTTTGAATCATAGCGTCTTGTAGGTTTCGGGTGCTTTCAGGGAAATGTGAACTTGGACGAGTTAAGTTATGGCTAAAATCCAGTTTCAAGGAATTGGGATCTTGAAATGCTCCCTTGTGGTCAGTAAACATGAATAAACAAGAAGACTCCTTCAATTTGCTAATATTTGAACTAAGGGAGGTTTGTCTTAGCAATTTGCAGTAATCACCAGGATGTGCCAAGGCTGCCTTTTCTGAGCTTGTTAAAAGTCCATCCTTGCTTATGTTTGAGTTATCATTCCCATTGCTGTTATGACCATGAGAAGTAGATGATAAGTTAGTTGCATCAGTTGCCATGCCCTGTAAAATATCAAGCTTTTCCTTTGCCTGAAATTCATCTTTCTGCAATTTGGTCTCAGTAATTTTTTGGGAATAATTCTTCAAGCTCTCTACAGGCAAGCATTAATGTCAGAAATTTTGTTCCAGAGTGAATCAGCAACTACTTCAACGAGTAAATCATTCAATGAGCAGGTCAAAAGAGAAACAATTAATCATGCAGGTTCAAGCAGCTACCACAATTCCCAAAGGCTTCTACCATTCTAATATTTTTTAAAAAATTACCATGTGAATTCAAGAATAACAGATAAAGGACACTCCCGTCCTCCTAGATGCAAGTTCTTGCTTCTTTTTCTTCTTTTTTTGAATGTTTTTTTTTTCCATTTTGGATTTATCACAAAGCATACTAGGCCTTGGGTATCCTATGGATGCTGGCCCTGCCTCATCCTACAAATTCCCTTACCTTGCCTAAACTCAATGGCATTTGAATCCATGACCTCTAAATTGAGTAAAAGGTTCCCCTTGGTGGTTCCTCTTTGCTGCTTTAGTTGAGGCTTTTTAACTAGTTTATTTTCTAAAGAACTGGCCGACTATCATGATATATTCTACGGATGTTAGAGTGGATGTGAATGTAGTAAAGAGCAGAAGTAACATTACATAACCTGCCATAATACAGACCTTGATCAACCATACAGAATAATTTACACGTGTCAGACACATCAAAATTAATCAATAGTAATATGTAGAGTATAATTTACCAATTGGTCCAATTTTATTCTTCCAGCTCAAAGTCATCAAATCTCTCATGCTATTGAAAATGTCAGCTATCTGTTAGATCATTGCAGTTAATACAGAAGATCCTATCTGGAATTAGATAATACTAACAACTCAAAGCAAACCAAATAGTTTTACGCACCTGCAAGCACCGGATGAATCTTTTCGGAAACCCCAACTCTCCAACCAGCTGTATATCAAACTTTTTTCCAAGCTTGCATCCAGCTGACAATAACCTATATGAGATAAATCATCAAGAACCATATTTATTCATGAGACTCATAGTATGCAAGAAACTAGTTGCAAATTTAATAAAAACAGCAGAACACAATAAAGGCCTAAAGCAGGTGATCTAAAACATTCCACTTAGTATTCATTCATGAACAACACATAAACTAATGCTTGTAAATCATCCTCCACTTTGCAATTGACATATATGCAATGCCTGATAGACCAACTCATATTGTCATTCATTGGAAGTAAAAGAGCTCATTAATTCTCACATGGCTTGATTTTCTTCTTGATTGTGTGATGATGTCTTATCCGATCCACCATTGCTAATGGCTGCTTGATATTTTTGTGCAGCATGGACAAACTTATTAACCTGTATACAAGGACCAAAGATTTCATGAATTTAAATATCAAGAGAGTTTCACACCAGTAGGGATAGTAAATTAAGAGCGATTTAATAAGAAAACAAGTGGAATGATGTATGAGTACACTATATATAAGCCCCAGAATGGTTTCCACATAAGTCATCAGATAGTACAGTATCACCTAAGTACCTGTGATGCAATTAAACTTCGATGCAACAGTTCTTCATGGTCCCTTGAGCAGAATTCCCAAGACAGTATCTGAAAAATATGCCAGGTTTATAAAAATTATTGATATCAACGCATTAGATATCAACTGTATGCCACGGGCTATATATAGCTCACCTTCAAATCGAGAGTGAAGACAATGCGGAGTTGGCCCTCTCGAATAATACGAAATTGTTCAAACACAGTTTCATGAACTGCCTTACCATATTCCAACACCATTAACCCAGAAGGGAGTCCGTACTCGCGTGGCAATTCCAGAAATAAAAGTTCATCAAAAATACCACTCTCAAACTGAACTTTATTCAGCCTAGGAAGCATTTCAAAAGTTGCCTCTGCCAAGAAAAAAATGATAAGAAAGAAATTCAATTCCATCAGCAAATTTAGAACACAAGGGGAGAAGGTAAATAAAAACAGGGAATTTAAAAAGATTGGCAATATTTCAGCGGACTTGATAAAAAAAATGGCTGCTTATCTGCTTACCAAACCCCCTTCCAGATTTAGTGCCACATAACTCACACTTCCATGTGTCCTGAAAGACAAAAAAGCAACAAGCTTTGAGCAATGGAAATTGAACGAGAAATAACTATAGTAAGATGCACAAGATGTAAATGCTAGGGATTGGACCATGTAGCCAATGCTTTACAGAATATTTGGATTTACATTAGTATTTTAAGTTTGTGATTAACAATTAACTCATGCATGAAGAACACAAGAAAAAATCATAAAGACTTAGAGGACGAGAAAAGTATATCGGCAGCATTAATAAAACTAACCATAGCTGCCTGCGGGAAGAGATTGATGGCACGAAGTCTAACACTATGACACAAAGACAGACACCACCTTTTTTTAGCACAAGGAGCAAAATACTCTGCCACAAACTTCCTCCAGTAGGCAATTCTGTTTTCCTACAAAGACCAACATAGAAGGAGGAAAAAAGAGTTAGCGCATCTCCAAGATATATTAATACACTGAAGAATTTAGCTGGAGCATAATATTAAAATAGAAGTAATGCATTGACATCTAGAAGTTTTTATCATATCCGAATGGAATAAAATGTCAAATGAATTTTTGATCAAATAAAAACTTACTGGTGGCCGATGCTGCAGATGGTACATGTACTGTGACAGCCTGCGCGAACATATATTACTGTTGATAGGGTGCATTTGATGTACTTGTTGCAACTCCAGCTGTTGTAGGTAGTCCCTCATTTGTTGCTGCCTCTGCTTCTTCATCTCAACTCCTGGTAAGTCTGTAATGAACTGCAACATCTTTTGCTGCCTCTGATGTTCTAGCTTATGTTGTTGAATTAATGTCTGTAGCAATGGAGAATGACTTTGCAATTGCACTTTGTCTCCACTTTGTAGTTGTTGCTGAGCAATATGCTGGTATAGAACAGCATCTTGCTTAATGTCTAATCTCAGTTTTTTACACATCTCATCTGAAGTAGAAAGCTCGTGTTTTTCACCATTAAGAAATGATTTATGACTCTTTCCAGACTGAGATTTGGTACTAAAGCATCCTTGTTGGTGTTTTCTTTTCTTCACCAGAGAGCAGTTTTGGCCTAAATGGAAGTCTTCTTGTGCAATAGACGAATCATTGGTAGTAGAGAATCCTGAAATGCTTGAATTATGTAAAGAGAAAGGTAATACTGGCAAATTAAGTCGATCCATATCAGTAACAGCACTTCTTTGCATATTAGGACCTCTCAAAACAGTTGAGTTGACCCCAGTAAGCGAAGAACCTGTCCCAACACTCAGTTCCAAGTTGGTCAAACTATTTAAAGTAGTTGAATTAGTGCTGGAAGAGATCCCACCCACATTTGGTTGTGGAATTTTAGATGAAATATCTATAGTATTTCCTGACAATGTGCCGAAAAGTGAAGCTAGCATGTCTGGAAACTGCCTGTCTTTTTGTTGCACATTATCAGAATTTGAGGATTGCACCAAGTCTCCACTCACCTGAGATGATTTCATGGAGCAGATTTCCAATGGATAATTGGAATCAATAAGCGCCTCTAAAGCCATCTCCCCTGTAGCTTCACAACAACAGTAAAGTTGCAATGGAATTTATTAATGACTTCTCAAAACAAGATAACCTACAATTAAGTTAAACAAGCACACAACTAAATCTGTTCATCAACAAATCAAATGTTTGTATGCAAGTGGACTCGGAGAGAGAGAGAGAGAGAGAGAGAACGGACTTTCTCTAACCTGAAAGATCCTATCTAGCTAAGAGGACTTGAACCATGTCATATTGGAAATATACTAAGCACCAACAAAGATGACAGAATACCATGGTTCCCATTTATTTATAACAATGAGTGGGTAGTCCTCTGCACCCAAAGTTCGAACAGAAACGAGAATCTAACAGAAATCACAATAGAGGCTAACCAAACATCTCAATAACAACGAATCATGTGAAGGCAGCATTTGATATGTGGGACAATATTCAATTTTTAAGTCATACAGCGAATGTAATATCATCTTTGCAATTCCAGGATAGTTACACGCGTTTAGAACACTAGTAACGTCAACATAAACGTAAAAAAGGGTCGGGGAAAAGGAAAAACAAACGCGCAGGGACATATATGCATAAATACAGAAAAGTACATGAAGGTTCCAAGAATAGAAATCATCAACAGAGAAATTAATCTTAAACTCTCCACTGGGTTCAGAACCTGTTAATAAGAGGAAGAAAACAAATTTTGCTCACTAATGCTATGAAGAAACAAAGCCTATTTTCAAGGAAGTGACTTTCCTTTCTCCCTCTCCCTCCTTACTTTCTGTTCTGAGGTCAAAAAAAAAAAAAAAAAAAAAAAAAAAAAACTCAATTTTACATATCGTCTTATCTTCAAAAACTACATAAACAATAAATTAATTTAAATAAATAAGTAAACAAACTTTTAGCCAACTCTTCAGTAGTAAGAGCACCGTTTTGACTAAATACTAAAACGAAATGGATCAAATTTCAAAACTTTAGCCTTTAACTCTCATTTTCCGTCATTTTCTAAGCAACCAAACGTCATTCTTTGGCAAAAAAAAAAGCTAAAAATGAAGCAATGAAATGTTGGTGGCTCATTTGTTTCAAAGTCCAGAAAAATGCTTCGAAATGGTACCCAGTAAAAAAACGAAAAGAACCAAACTTTAAATGATTAACTGAAGTAGGACTATATAAGCTAAACCTGATATTCGATTTTCAAGCTGTTTTTGGAGTTGGGTCTCTACTCCAGGTGGTTGTACGCTACCGCCACAGTCAGGACTGAATAGAGTTTTTTTATTTTATTTTTCCTTTTTGTCTCTTTCTGCATTTTGATTATCCATTTTCGGGCTGAAATTATATCGAGAGCGGGAAGAAGCAGTCAAGCAGCAAGTGGTGACCGGTTGGTGCCGGTTGATGAAACCAGGTGACCGGTGAGCCTGTAAGCTCAGGTTACACGTGTTAACCAAGGACAAGCCAAGTAGACCTGTCTACATCACAAGGAGCTTTGCTCGTTTATTACATGAATATCCTCATTAAAGTTTGTCATTTTCTTATTCTCTTGTCTCTTCATTTTTCATTTTGCTTTTCGTCTTTCTCTATTTTTATTTTTTATAAAAACAATTTATTGTCAAAAATTTAATCATTTTTAATTAAATTCTAGCATTTTGATTTTTCACCGAATACTGAAATTTTTTTATTACCATCAATTATGTCTTCTATTACCCATTGTTGACTGTTAAACAAGTTCATTAACTTCGACTTTTACAGTGTTCAACAATAATGACCCGTTTAACTCTTTTTAAGGTATCAAATAATCAAAAATAATAATAATAATAAAATTGTCTCTTTACATATAATTTTCATTAAATATACTACCCCAAAAAAAATAAAAAAAAATAGAATCTTAATAAATGCACTCTCATTAAAAAGAACAAATACTATGATACTATAAAAAAATAGGAAAATATTTAAAAAGTTGTTGTTAGAATGAAATTAAGGTTAGGATAATTCTTGCAATTGGACATGAGATGCAAAACAAGCGTAAGTGTCCGGCAACTAACAAGACAATTAAGATGGAATGAATCCATGTTCTGATTTAAAAGCCTAAAATAACTATAACAATATGGTCTATATTTCTTATTCCTTGTCTCCTCCCTCAACGTAATTAACAAATAAATTAGAGAGGAAGCAATTCTACTGTATCACTTGCTAACAGAAACCGTTGCTACAAAAATATGGTCCTTTTTCCGTTGATCAGCAAAGCAGAGTTTCACCCAAATGCACCTAGGCCGACGAATTTGCACCTGTCCAACCCTCGTTGATGGAATATTTATGCCAGTATGACAGAGGTTTAAGGATGCAAACAGCTGCAAATTCATTAGCCTTGTTGCTCACTATTGCTGGACCTGCGATACGGCATGAATCTGTGATCCTTCGATGCATTCTTTCTCCTCTTTTTCTCAATAAAGGACTCGAGCTTGCCAGATCCCTAATCATATTACAATATGCGATAATTAGCAAAACCATGTAGCAGATGGAATAAGTTGGTCCCTTGTGTAACATTTTCAAATTGCTTATATTTTCCATTTTGCAGGTGATATGTACCTTAAGTTTGTTGAATTCCTTGATTAGCCTTTGGTTCCTTATTTCAGCTGCAAAGGACAAAGTAAGTCAGCAGGTCAGCATTCATGTAGTGTCTAATTTTGAATGGATGGCAAAAGTATTCAAACACCTTAGCCATGATTTCATTCATTTGTAATGTAAACCACTATTATCAATGAAATATTGGGCTATGTCGATGCTCAAGGTTCACTACCTTCCATTGAAATTAAAAGAAGTATGAGAGATCAACAAT
This sequence comes from Jatropha curcas, assembly GCF_041381405.1. Taxonomy (NCBI): domain Eukaryota; kingdom Viridiplantae; phylum Streptophyta; class Magnoliopsida; order Malpighiales; family Euphorbiaceae; genus Jatropha; species Jatropha curcas. The sequence goes on along the minus strand of NC_143154.1, from coordinate 30,398,879 downwards.
CCAGAAGGTACTTTTGTAATAGCACAAAGAGAGATGACACCACATACATATGTAAAGACACAGACACAGAGGGAAAACATTACATTTCTTTAGATAAAAGGGCTGTTTGCCTTGCTTTGCTGCTTCTCTCTCTTTCTTCTTGTGCTCAGCCAGTATAGAAGCATCAGTTTGTTTTTTTGACTCAAATTTTAACTGTTTATCCTGTTAAGACGTGGTAGAAGAGGATCAAACAAGGTTTAGACAGTTAAATAATCTAGTAGACATATGATCAGATTTGGAGTAGCATTACCAGAAAGCAAGTACTTACAATCCAAGATATACGGTTCTTCAATTGATCAATGACTCTTGGATCATTGGATTTGTTCAATTGCTTCTTTAATTCCTTTATATCCAAAAGGTAAATTTATTAATATGCGGAAAAAGCATAAATATAAGAAACTGGGAAACATATTTTTCCCTCAGTGAATTTATGAAAACTACCTCTTTTTCAGCTGGAAGATTGTCCTCAAATAGAAAATTGTACCTTTTCCTAAACCTACAAAAATCCAAAAACAAACATCATTGATACAACTGCGAGAGAGGGACACACAAAGAGATGTGTACAAAGAATAAAATTCACTAATCGAATTTACCCACATACAAAGCAAAAGAGATAACATTTGCTAATAAATTCAAAAAAGGTTGTCAACTTTAAAGACAACCGAACTACTATATACAAAAATAATATATAATATTTGATTGAATTCAAAAAAAAAAAAAAAAAAAAGACAATGCAAACAAATATCTATTACTGTACTGTTATACGAGAGTCATCATCAACACAAATGCACAACATAAACACCTTCAAACCTTAATCAGCTGCTCATCTATATCCACCTGGAATCTTTTTTCTTTTACTCCCTTTATCATTCTCCTCCCAACAAAAAAGTTATTGCAGCTTCCCCAAAATTGATCAGCACACCATCAAAAAAGCAAAATTATACAGTTCTTTAAACAAGTTATATAGGAAAAAGTTGGCTTACCCCTCAACATCAAGATTACCAGACAAAGACTCAAAGCGGGGATCACGTATCACCTGTCAATACAAATAACTATTTATGCCTATGAAATGTCCATCTTAATTGGCTAAAAAGTTAAAGAAGAGCTGCTAATAAATTCATTCCACCATCATGATTTTCATTAGATAGGTTGAAACTTGACAAAACCTCAATCATACAGCAGCAGTGAAACTGAAAGCCAAAATTACAATGACAAAAGCAGCTAGAATCATACTTGGGGAATAATCAAAACACAAGGTTCTGTTATATATATATATATATATATATATATATATATATATATATATATATATATAGGTGATTTTCTTCTGTTTCACTCGGTTTAAGGCTATATGTAGAAAGGTCAAGCGCACAAAAATCCATCTTCTCTATCCCTAATCTCATCCTTTCGTACCATAAAAATTTCCTTATAACTTCTCTTTAATAGCATTCTGGAATCATACCTTTTTAGGAGCTTGAACAACCTCTCGGAACCGACTCACAGGCTTCTTGCAACTAGCTTCCACCGGCCTACACGATCAAACATGGACATCACAATCACCAACTACTAGATAAATAATGAAAAGCCAATGCATAAAAGCAGACGCCAATCTCTCAATACTACCTATTTTTATTCGCTCTCCCAGACTTTTTATCTTGCTTGGGCTTTGAATAAACCGTAACAGACCCGTTAGACCTTGCCTTCTGTAGCTCCTCAAATGTAGCATCTGCAATTTCCCTCTCTATCTCGCTCTCCTACAGATGGAAATAAATAAATAATTGATATTGATTTCATTGAAAACTATACAGTCTTTAAGATATTAGTAAAATACTGACATCTTCCTCTGACGAAGAAGAAGAAGACAATAATTCTGCATCTTCTTCGCTTTCCACAGACCGTCTACTGCTAGAAGGGGCAATTGATTTGTTGGATTTCTTCATTTTGAGTGTTTTTGAGAACGAATCGAAAACTAAATTCAGTGAAAACCAGAACACTGGAAGCTTTTTGAGGTATAAAGATGGAGTGCAGACCTGAATAGAAAAGGATTTTAGGTTTATCCGAGCCCGAAATAAGCTTGATAATCCAAAGTGGTTGATCCGAAAACCCATCCGAATGATATAAAATACATTGGCCCGATCACAGCCCAATGGGCATTCACTTGTTCAGAATACCTTTTGATTTGGGCTTAATCCTTAAGATGTCCAAATGTTTACAGTTGTGGGGCTGATAATCCAAGGGAAAAGTTTCCAGCTAGTTTGCAGACGACAAGAAAAGATTTCTCTGTTGTTCATAGTTAAGGAAAAAAGTTTTCCTCCATTTGCTTTCCCTGTCGTTTGCAATTGGAGTAAAACAGCTTTCCTTGTCAGTCAAAATAACAAGATGAACAACCGCAGACAAAATGAGAATTTCTGTTTAGCACTTGCCGTATCAAAATGGGATAAGAGGATAACTAATAACTAAAATTATTAAAGGTTGAAATTTCCTCTGCCATGTGCACGTTGGATACCTTGAAACACTTTAATTTTTGTCTTCCACTCAATTAAACCTTGTGCCCGCCTTGGTCTTTGTTGTGCATGTGTTGGATGCTTTAAACAATGCAACTTTTGTTTTCCACTCAACTACACCATGTGCACGCCTTGTCTTTGTCGCCATGAATCCATAAACACCTCCCTTTTTCCACTTCTTCCCGTTTTCCATGATACTAACGCAACAATAACCCTCTTTCCTCTTGCCTGAACCTTTTCATTTCAGTTATGGAAGATCATTTTGCCCACCTCTCTATAGACGAGGAAGAGGAGACTGGGCTTTCCCTTCCCAATCTAAATCATACTACTCAAGTTGACCCATATAGTTTCTGTTTGGTTGGTATATTTCTCACTTATAGCAGAATCAATTTTGAGGCTATGAAACATACATTAGCAGATCTCTGGCATCCTTTAGGCGGAATGGATATCCAGGAAGTTGGAGCTAAACGTTTTCTCTTCCGTTTCTACAATATGGTAGATATGGACAGGGCTGTCACCGGTGGTCCTTGGTTCTTTAATAAACATCTTCTTGTTTGGCACCAGATCCACAGTGGAGAAAACCCTTTAGAGATCCCTTTATTATTTGCTGATATCTGGGTCCAAAGTAGAGATGTTCCGAATGGAATTGTGGATGAAGGAACAGCTAGAGCATTGGGTGATTTCCTCGGATCTTATTTGGAATATGATTTTAAGACATCTATGGAGGCCATTTTTGAATTCCTTCGAATCAAAGTGACACTGGATATCAGGAAACCTCTCAAGCGTAAAAAGAAATTAATTGTGTTGTCTGGAGAGGTTTCTTATGTTCGGTTCCAATATGAGAAGGTTTTCACGATTTGCTTTCTTTGTGGCCGTCTTGGTCATACAGAGTCATTCTGTGATCTTCGGTTATCTAATCCAAGAGCGGATCTGATCTTGGCCTGGGATGATAGTATCCGTGCTCCGGTGCGGCGTGGAGTGAGACGACAGAGTTCCTGGATCCGATCATTTGGTGTTGCTGACATTTCAGCGAATTGGACAAATAGAAATTCGACACCCCTTTTGGAAGGAGATAACACTGTGGCGAGAAACTTTCGTACTTCCTTTTATGGTACATCTTCAAATCTTGACGAGGGACATAACTCTGACAAAATGGAAGAGGATTTTTTTGAAGTGGGCGGCATTGAAGATGTGGCTTTATGTATCAGTGATGAGACGAAAAAAAGACCACGAGTTATTCCTACTATTCCTAGCACCACTGCCGTTTCTCATAAAAATGATTCTGCATCTGGTAACACTTCGACCTTCAATCAGTCGGAGAAACATACATCGGTCGATCCTGTGTGGCAGGATGGCCGGAAGCAATGAAGATCCTTTCGTGGAACTGTCGAGGTCTTGGCAACCCTCGGACAGTACAAGCTCTATGTGACTTTGTTGCAATTTACCGCCCTGTTATTTTGTTCCTTTGTGAAACTTTAGTTCATAAAATGAAACTTGTTCAACTTTGTTCTTTATTGCGTTTTGATTCTTGCTTTTCTGTGGATTGTATTGGGAGAAGTGGTGGTCTTGGTTTGCTTTGGAAGAATGAAGTTGATGTTTCAATTTCTTGTTACTCAAATAATTTTATTGATGCTTTGGTTCTTTGTTCTAGTGTTTCATGGCGCCTAACTGGTTTTTATGGGTTTCCGGAAAGATGTAGAAGGCAGGACTCCTGGGACTTAATTAAACATTTGTCCCGTAGACATAATGGTCCTTGGTTATGTGTTGGGGATTTTAATAATCTTTTGGCTGATTCGGAGAAGATTGGTGGCAACCCTTATCCTAGATACTTGCTGAATGGTTTCAAGGATGCAACAGTGGAGAGTGACTTATGTGATATTCCTACAAAAGGATATAAATTTACTTGGTTCTTAAAAAGATTTGGCCGAATTACCACCCGTGAGAAACTTGACCGTGCTATGGCCAATAATCGCTGGTCCTGTTTATTCCAGGAAGCTTATACGACTACGTTGGTTTCACCAACATCGGACCATGATCCATTGTTAGTTTCGACGGTAGAGAATGAGGTACCTCGTAGGAAGGAGAGGAAGTTCCGTTTTGATAATGCATGGCTTCATGATGAAGATCTGGTTGGAGTAGTTCGAGACAGTTGGTCCTCCTCCATGGGGTCTGATTTAATGCTCCGTAAAAAAGCTTGTATAGAAGCACTGCAAAGTTGGGGTGCGGATAGGAATTCGCGATTTTGGAAGAGAAAGAACAGCTTGAAGCGTGCTATCGATTTTGCTAGAGAAGTTGATCCTTTCGCCGATAACTCAGCTTTAAATAGAGAGTGGGGCAATATTTTGGCGCAAGAGGATGCTAGAAGAAGACAGGTCAGTAAACAATTTTGGTTGCAGCATGGTGATAGAAATAGCAAATATTTCCATGCTAAAATCAAAGCAAGAACACGCAGGAATTCTATTGATAAAATACAAAACGCTGCGGGGCAGTGGGTTGACCAGGAAAGTGAGAAGCAGCAGCTGTTTGTTGACTATTGCACTCATCTCTTTACTCATAATGCCTCAAATTTTCAGCCCATTTTGAGGTTGGTACGTAGTACAATAAGAGATGAAGATAATTGCATGTTGACATCTCCCATCTCGCTCGAAGAAGCACAGGAAGTAGTTTTTCAAATAGGTCCTGATAAAGCGCCCGGCCCGGATGGTTTGAACCCTGCCTTCTATCAGAAATTTTGGCCTTTACTTGGTGGGGATTTGGTAATTGCCTGTAACCATTGGCTACAACAAGGTATTTTCCCGAACTCTCTAAACGATACCTTACTTGTTTTGATCCCCAAGAAAGATAGACCAGAATTTGTCACTGATTTTAGACCTATTTCATTGTGTAACGTGCTCTACAAGATTGTGTCTAAAATCTTAGCGAACCGTTTTAAATGTGTGTTACCAAATCTTATCTCTTGCTATCAGTCTGCTTTTATACCTGGGAGGCTTATCACTGATAATATTTTAATCACCTTTGAAATGATGCATAATCTTAAGAAGCCAAGTAAAGGTAGATGTGGAAATTGTGCGATGAAAATTGATATCAGTAAAGCCTATGACAGAGTTTGTTGGGAGTATGTTTGGGCCATGCTTGAGAAAATGGGGTTCTGTGCTGTGTGGGTAAATTGGATGAAGATGTGTATGACTTCTGTTAAATATTCAATTATTGTTAATGGGAATACTGTCGGATCTATTGTTCCCGGCAGAGGTTTACGGCAAGGGGATCCTATATCACCCTACTTATTTTTGGTATGTGCAGAAGGTTTGTCACTTCTCTTCTCAGAAGCGGAAAGGTGTGGTAAGATTCATGGGGGTAAAGCTCGTCGAGGGTGCCCCAAAATCTCCCATTTATTTTTTGCAGATGACTCACTTTTCTTCTTCAAAGCATCCACTGTTGAAGCCACTAATGTTAAAGGGATCTTAGCTACATATGAGAGCGCTTCTGGTCAATCGATTAATTTTCAGAAGTCGGGCATTATGTTCAGTTCCAATACTAGCATGACTGTGAAAGCTGTTATCAGCCATATTCTGGGCGTGTTTAACCCCTTTGAGGGTGGGTCTTACCTGGGTTTACCTTCTCTGATAGGCAGGAATAAAAGACAAGTTTTGGGTTTCCTAAAAGAAAGAATGTGGAAGCAAATAAATAGCTGGTCTAATCGTTTTCTTTCCAAAGCAGGGCGAGAGATTCTTCTTAAATCGGTGATTCAAGCACTGCCGGCTTATTGTATGAGTGTCTTTGAACTGCCTCTGAGTCTCTGTACTGAGTTGGAAAAAATGATGAATAGTTTTTGGTGGGGTTCGAAGGGTAGTGAGAAGAAGCTCCATTTGTTAGCTTGGAATCGAATGTGTGGAAGTAAAAAAGATGGGGGAATGGGTTTTAGGGATCTTCATTGTTTCAATATGGCTATGTTAGCGAAACAAGGGTGGCGTCTTCTGACTTCGCCTAATACTCTCCTTTATAGAGTTTTCAAATCTAAATATTTCCGTGACGGGAGGTTGCTTGATGCACAAACGGGTCATCACCCTAGCTTTGTCTGGAGGGGTATAATGTCTTCTAACATGATCTTGAAACAGGGAGTTAGGTGGAGGGTTGGCAATGGTAGGAGTATTTCTGTTGTGAAGGACCCTTGGTTACCCATTGATGGAGTCTTTTATGTGGAGGATGGTAGTCTCTTTATTGATAATAATCTCCTGGTGACAGATCTTTTGGTGGAGGGGGAGAGAAAATGGGATGTGACAAAGATTATTAATCTTTTTTCTTTGAGAGATATCCATACTATTCTTGATATTCCCCTTAGTGTAAGAGATGTGGAGGATGAGCTGATTTGGCATTATGATAAGAGGGGTAATTTTAGTGTTAAATCATGTTACTATCTTGCCTTGAGGGTGTTGGGAAGGGGTGATGAACGTATAGAAGGTGAGGGGTGGGGGAGTATCTGGAAGTTGAATGTTGCACCAAAAGTTAGAGATTTCATTTGGAGAACTATGCGTAACTTATTGCCTACTCGACGGAGATTGAGCAGAAGGGGTGTGAATGTGGACACTATATGCCCTTATTGTGATTTGGAGGAGGATGTTGATCATGCATTATTATTGTGCACAAAGGTGTTGGAGGTTTGGAAGGTGTGTAGGGTGGAGGAAGCTTCTACTAACTTTTCTTTTAAAACTCTTTATCTGCAGGTTTTGAAGCAAAATAATACCGACAAGTTAGCTTTTATCTCTTATGTCGCATGGAGTGTGTGGGATGCTAGGAACAAATTTCAATGTTAGTGCTACAGCTTCTATTCTTTTTCAATACTTCAAGAATGCCTTGGTAAAGCCGCATATGCCTCAGGTACAAATTCGCAAGTAACACCTGCTATTACCGATCTGGGAGAGTGGACTTGCCATGTGGATGCTGCTATCTTTTCTAATATACGATCGGCAGGTATAGGGGTTGTTTTTGAAGACAATTAAGGTTATTTTTTGCGCGCTGTTTCTAGCTTCTATGCAGGTCAGCCATCTCCACTTATGGCGGAAGGTTTGGCTCTGCGTTTCACTTTACAATTTATAGCTCGGCATATTCATGGTGCGGGTACTATTCTAATAGATTCTCAAAGTATTTTTACTGCTCTTTCGTCAAAGACTAGAGATATGAGTGAGTTGGGTATTGTTATTTCTGATTGCATTTTGTTATTAGCCTCCATTCCATTAGTCAAGGTTCGTTGGATTAGAAGACACGATAATATAGGTGCTCATTGTTTAGTTAGAGCGTCCTATCGTTTTAATTGTGTTCATATTTGGGATTCAGTGCCCGAATGTTTGATGGATTACTTTTCCTTGAGATAATTAATGATAATTCTTCTCTTTCAAAAAAAAAAAAAAAAAACTAAAATTATTAAATATCATAACAGCTAATAATTAAAATAATTAATTTATACATTAGCTAGCTTTTATAGATTAAACGAGCTTTAAATGAAATTAGGGCATTTCTTAATAGTTAATTGATATATTTTTTTATATTTATACCCATTACATTCTTAAAATTAACGCGTTTTACCTATATTATAAACTCGTTCCCTCTACTTTTATGTCATTTTAAATCTAATAGTTAATCAAATAATTATTTTTAGCGAATATTTTCACTTTAAGTTATTATATAAATAGTTAATATTGCTAAATAGCCAAATAAATTCTTTATTTTTTCTTTTGTCTGTAATCACTGGTATTTAAAAGCTTATTGCATGACAATTTTTTCTTTTGTCTCTTGCATGATAATTTTTATACCTAAAGCTTCCACTCATAACCTTAAATTTAAAAAGAAATTTCAACTATCCCATTTCATAATAAAATGACATTTGACCAGTGGAATATACCTTTGTTTAAAATATAAGTTTAAAATTAAAGAAATTAATAGATTATAAAAGGTTTTGAAAATTTTTACGCAATTATATATGATAGAAAAAATGCTATAAATTTTTTATTATAATATTTTTAATAATTTCTAATATATATAAAATACTTTTTATTATAATTTAAGTGATTGATAAATTTTCCACTTACTGTGTAAAACATATATAAAGTTGAAAAATATAGCAATGTCTGATACCCCATTTATTGCAATAAATAGTTATGCATCTATCACATCGATAACACCGAGGGCAAGAGGGCCAGGAAGCAATCATCGATTTATTGATCTTTTTCAATTTTGACTTTCCTCTTCAGTGGGTGATTTCGGATGACAAGGTTTAATACGGATCAACGATTCTCAGGTCATAGTCAAAAGTTTCTTCAAGGGTATAATCGTAATTTCAGTAAACTAAAGATGACAATGCGAAGAAGGATCTGAACAAAACGTAAAACTGCAACTACTACATATCTCAGAAACTGAACCCTTTTTTGGCCATTACCTTGCGTTCGTAGGAGAGCCACAGGAATGCACTGGTTGTGAACTAAGTCAGTCCGGCAGATTCTACAGAGTTGACTCTTCCTACGCCACAAACTTGGAAGCCTCCGAACTCGGAAATTTGTCATGGATTTAAATACGGAGGCTATGGCAGCGGCGATCGGAGTATCGATCCCGGTGCTTCGGTTCTTACTTTGTTTCGTGGCGACAATTCCGGTGAGTTTCATCCACCGACTCGCCCCTGGTCGACTCGGCAAGCACCTATACGCGGCCGGTTCTGGGATTATTCTTTCGTATCTTTCATTTGGGTTCTCTTCAAATCTTCACTTCTTGGTGCCTATGTTGTTGGGTTATGCTTCCATGGTTCTCTTTCGCGCCTATTGTGGGATTCTTACGTTCATTTTGGGATTCGGTTACCTCATTGGCTGGTACGTGTATAATTTGATTCATTGTGTTTGAAAGAACCAATCAATTTGTGTGTGTGTGTGTGTGTGTGTGTGTGTGTTTTTTCTTTTTTGCTTTTTTATAATTAAACATAGTTGATTAATTGGAGTTCAATATTTTTGATTGGTGTAATGTGATTATTGTTGCTTGATTAAGTTGATTTAGCGAGCTAATTGCTTCAACAATCTTGCTTGCTTTATTTATTTATTTATTTTTACAAAAATTTTGCTTTGGGATTTCTGGGATCAAATGCAATTAGAATCGAAAATCAAAGGGAAAAAGAAGGCTGAATTATAAGTTTCCTGTTGATTTGGATTTTGCTTGTTTTATTTATTTTAGTTTATTTTGTTCTTTCTTACAAAAATTTTGCTTTGGGATTTCTGGATCAAATGCAATTAAATCGAAATTCAAAAGGAAAAAGAAGGCTGAGTTATAAGTTTCCTGTTGATTTGGATTTTGGAACAACTGACATTATCCTCAATTATGGTTTTCTTAGATTATTTTGCATCATAAACAATATTATGACATGGTAATTACAAATGACTAGACGAATCATCAAATCATTATTCTTGAAAATATGCCTTTTTATTTCAGAATTCTTGACTGTTGGTGTACATGTGTAGCCATGTGTATTACATGAGTGGAGATGCCTGGAAGGAGGGCGGAATTGATGCCACTGGTAAGCAAAACCAATCTACCAATCAATTATAGCCTTTATAGTAGCATTGATTTTCATCTTTACAAGTTGGGAAAATGGCAATGGTAGCAGAATATAATGAATAATAGGAATATGTATAGATTGTGCGATTCACTCTCTGATGCATCATTCAAGTTGTTTGATTAAGATTTATTGTTCTAACATTAGGGGCCTTAATGGTGTTAACTCTGAAAGTCATATCATGTGCAATAAATTACAATGATGGATTGTTAAAGGAGGAGGAATTACGGGAGGCTCAGAAGAAATACCGACTCATTAAACTACCTTCATTGATTGAGTACTTTGGTTACTGCCTCTGTTGTGGCAGCCACTTTGCTGGTCCTGTTTATGAAATGAAGGACTATCTTGAATGGACTGAAAGGAAGGGGGTAAGTTGGTTACGTTTGCTTCAGCTTCTACATTTTTTTTTTCCTTTGTGAGGGTGAATTACACAATATTAAGCAGTAGCAGACTCAAAAGTTCTCAGCTTTTTTCTAATCTATCTTTGCAGATATGGGCTCGCAGTGAAGGGGGACCCTCACCATCACCTTATGTACCAACAATTCGAGCACTTCTTCAAGCTGCTATTTGTATGGCCATTTACCTATACCTCACGCCCCATTTCCCCTTGTCCCGGTTCACTGATCCTATATACCAAGAATGGGGCTTCTGGAAACGGTTGAGTTATCAATATATGTCAGGCTTTACTGCACGTTGGAAATACTATTTCATCTGGTCAATTTCTGAGGCCTCTATTATTATCTCTGGCCTGGGTTTTAGTGGATGGACAGATACTTCTCCACCAAGGCCGAGATGGGATCGTGCTAAAAATGTTGATATTTTAGGTGTTGAGTTTGCAAAGAGTTCAGTTGAGTTGCCACTTGTGTGGAACATACAAGTCAGCACATGGCTCCGCCATTGTGAGTTTATCAGCTTCTTTAAATTTCAAGCTGTTCTTTACTCTTATAGCCAAGTTAATAAGTAGGATATACATGTATGTCAAAACGCAGCCAGCCACAATGGACTAACATTTTCCTGTAGTTAGTAAATCCTAAGCTGCAATTAATGTGAATCTTAAGTATAATTAGTCATATATAAAATATACAAGCACTGGGCTGTATTTTTTCAAAATTATTTTGACCTTTTTTCTGATGTCATGAGGTCAATTTCTTTGGCTATGACTAGTGTTATGAGACCAATTTAAAATTGTTTTCACTGCATGCACAGTGAGGGAAACCAATGTCCATAAGGGTATGATTAGTTCATAACTGGTAACTTGTAGTTCACCAAGTGATGGGCTGTGGATGCATCAGATTGTTCTGAACATTTCAATGACATATGAGTGTGGCAGTGCAATCTTGAAGCAATTTGTGGCTAACTAGTGCACTAACTATAGTGGACCTTTTTTTTGTTGTAGATGTTTATGAGAGACTCATTCAGAAGGGGAAGAAACCTGGTTTCTTTCAATTGTTGGCCACTCAGACAACCAGTGCTGTTTGGCATGTGAGTAGTATTGCTGGATTTATGCTGTTCTGTATTTGCTTTTATTCACTCTTGTTTAGTCTATGTCTTGGTCTTATCTTTTTGTTTCTATAGTACAGCTGTCCAGGCATATTATCTTCCATCATGATTGCGTGGGAAATTGTCTATATAAACAAGTAAAAGTTTATTACCAACTGTTCACAAATACTATCTTGGCAAAATTAGTAATTAATGAGTGTTATGATTTTCTAGTTTCATGTTTAATCCAGTCCTCTCTTTCCCTTTCTTTTACGAAAAATTTGCTTCCCATCAAATTTGGTGTAATGTTTACCAGTTTTTCAGAAGTACGATACTTATATTGTCACTCCTTGAGATGGCATAGCAATTATTGTTCTCTGATTCAACTTTTCTGAGCTCACATATATCCAGTATACATGTGTATGTTCACCTTTTAATGCCATATGCTGTTGAAAAAAAAAAAGGATAATCATTATATTAGTATATTCCGAATTGTCTTTTTGTTGTTTTGTTTGATCAAATTTAATTTCCAATCAGAACCACTTCTTTACATGTTTGGGCAAGTTGAAAGCTTCTTTTTATGGTTCTCTGACTTCTGGTGTTAGTTATGTGATCTGCCCTAGAATTCCACATATCAACTTCTATATTAGCCTTTTCCTTTGCTCGTTTACCTGCTCACAGTTTTCTAGAATTTTCCTATTGTCCGTTTGCAGTGTCTATGGGCGTGCTTTTTAGCTCTTTTCGTCCTTGTCATGTCTTACTGCTTTGTTTTACCATAGAGACTTAACTGTCAATTTAATGGTTCCATGAAGACTTGCTGTATTTCTTGCATTCTTTTCAAGCAATTTGACTTTTCCTTCGTCTGTATTTTGTTAAAACCTTGCAGGGATTATATCCGGGATATATCATATTCTTTGTCCAGTCAGCATTAATGATTAACGGTTCAAGAGGTACTGACAAGGATTTCAGGATCTATTTTATTTTGTATTGATAATTTAACTCTAAAGCAAATTGTGAGAGCTGGCTAACTTATTTCCTCCTTAACCTGAGCAGTTATATACAGATGGCAACAAGCTGTACCTTCAAATAAGGGTCTAGTCAAGAACGTGCTAGTGTTCATGAATTTTGCTTACACAGTTCTGGTTCTAAACTACTCCTGTGTTGGTTTCATGGTTAGCTCTCTCTCTGCCCTCACCTAAATCAGTTTCAGAAGAAGATGGATATATCATTTTCTTCAGCTTTCTAATGCTTCCTTTCTTCTATAAACAGGTATTAAGCTTGCATGAGACAATTGCTGCATATGGCAGTGTGTATTACATTGGCACCATTTTGCCTATAGTATTGATCCTCCTCGGCTACATAATTAAACCAGCAAGACCTGCCAGGTCTAAAGCTCGAAAGGAGCAGTGAGGCAGAAGCTGCTTCTACGCTTCTCCATGGACTGTTTGAAATGGAATCAGGAGAATAGCAGATGAAGAGCGCTTGCCTCAGCTGTTAATTTGTAACATTTCTCTTATTTTATTTTGAATCACACAAATTTTATTTTGAATCACAGAAATTGTTACTTTCTACATAACTAGAAGTTTTGTCTTTACATTTGTTTGCCACCATAAAAATGTTGTCATTTCTCGCAGACAATGATCCTAAATGTACACGCACGCACACCCATAAACGAATATTGATTCCGCACAATCATGAAGACACAACAGGTTTTCTGGAAAAATTTCTGCAATTTTTTTATTTTTTATCATAATCATCTGAACACAAATTTAGCTGGAGGTTAGTTGATTATGACAGGAGGCACATACAGCTATGACTTTATGATCATTAAATGACGGTTGTTTCTTTGTCTTCGTTGTATATATTAGGAGATATTTAAAGTGCTGCTATTGAACTTTGTTGGTATTATCATTTGCTTTTTACATTCTTTTCCCTGGAAAGAATGCCTGATTTGACTAAAAGCTTGAGATGACCACAGCTTGTAAACTTATTGGACGTCTTCGGACACTCCAAAAGCAGAATGGACCCTAGAATTACTGGAGTTCACATGCACATCATCTATGGTGATTGCTAATTAGACACTCAAATCTTTACTTCAAAATTAGTATTACTTCAAGGATCCATCTGTTTTTTTTTTCCCCTAGTAAAACAAGCTCTATTAAGAGATTGCTGATTAGGGAATTTTCTTAATATGGGAATATTGTCTCATAATGCAATCAAATGTTAGCTTATGTGATAGAAATGAGAGGAGATTAAGGAAGCTAATGCTTCATCTATCTGCTTAATATATATATATATATATGTTTACTAAAAAATGAAAAATATCAGACATTTGTTTATATTATGATCTGAAAATTTATGGATCTTGAAGTTCTTGAAGAAATTAGAGAGGCTTTAAAAATAACAGTTATTAATACCTTTGGATGATAATTACTGACATAGCGGAGTCTCTGAGAACTAAACAATTAGGCAAACAGGCAGGTGCCAACTGGCTTCTTTTTTTTTTTTTTTTTATTTTTTGGGCGCAGATCTGGCCTTTCTTCTAGATTGTTGTTGCTTTCCAGTTTCTGAAAAGGATTGGCCCATTTGTTGTTATTATATGCCTTTTCTATTTCTTCTTATTATTAATTTCTTTATTTCTCCAGCAATATTTGTTTGGACGTTGACTTAATATTATGATATTACAACTGTGAAGCTGATTGGACTTCTATTTTACTAGAAAAAAAAAAAAAAAAAAAAAAAAAACACTCTTTTGATTTATTTCAGTTATTTAATACGTTTATATAATTATTAAATGTAACATTTTCCCCTTATATTACTTTACTCAGATTAAAGTTCACTTAAATATTGATGAAATTTAAATATTTCATAAATTTCTTTATTTGATTGATAGAAAATGAGCTACAATTTTATATTTCCAATAATAAGTGGAATATTCTCAATTTTTATGGTTTTGAAAGAGTGAGAAATTCCAAATCCTATGTTGGATATTTTCAATTCTTTTTTTTTTTTTTATATTAATGATGGTATTTAAACCATTTAATTTTTTTTTCAAAAATACTTTTCAAACTTATAAATTTTATTTTTCAACTTGGAATGTGAAATTTTATTCTATAAATTAATACTACATTATATCAATTAGAACCAAAACTTTCAAAATTTGAATAATTGCCTTTTTAGCTGGTATTGTGATATGAACTAATTCTAGACCACAAAATGCACATATAAGCAATTATTTGTCTAACAAAAGAAAAAAGAAGAAGAAGAAAAGAAAAATACTCGACTTGTTTAATTGTTTTCTTTTTTTTTTTTTTTTTTTTTTTTTTTTGAAATTTGTTTAATTGTTTTCTAGGTTCTTGGATTTGATCCTTTTTCGAATTCTAATTCAAAATTATACATAAATTTATCAATTAGTTATTCCATGGCCATCAATAACTATTTAGCTAAATATATAATTTAAAATTGTTTTTTTATTTCTCTTGATATTATTATTATTATGTCTTCAAATTATCCTAATTCCTAATAAATAATTACTATTTTATCGAGTTAAAAATAATAATAATGGGACGCGTTAAAAAGTAAAGGCAAAATCCCCATCTCCAAGACTCCATATGTCATTTACGTAACTAATTTTCCAAAAACAAAACGACGTTATTTAATCTTTCCTTATGTACAGTATACAGAAGATGGATTCTTCTCTTCATACACTTCCTTCGCTGGCCATTCAATTTTCTTTCCTTTTCTTTTCTTTTCTTTTTCTTTTCCATTTCTCCCTTTTCTCTTCTCTCCTCTCCTCATTGCCTTCTTCAGATACTCCTCTCTCTCTCTCTCTCTCTCTCTCTCACACGTTTTCTCATTTGCTGCTATTCTTTCGTTTAAGAGATTTTTTCTTCATTTCTCTCTCTACAAGAGACTGCATGTTTGCTTCCATGGCCACAAGAACTAACCCTTTATTAATATCCTCTTAAGAGAGAAAGAGATCTAATTAATGTTCTTTCCTCTTCTTTTTGATTTCGTCTAACTAAAAGGAAGTGTTTCTTTCTTTTTTATGTTATAATTTTAAAGATTTAGCCGACCAAGAATTCATGAAAATGGAGCCAATGAAATCAAGAATGAAAAGAACGTTTCGGCCGCCGACGAATAATAAGAATCCTTTTGATGGCAGAAGCAATATAAAAGTGGAAGATATGGAAATTAGGCCAGGAGGAATGTTAGTGCAGAAAAGGAATTCAAATTCCAATCAGATAAATCCTGTTCCAATTCCCACCATTAAAGTCAAAGTCAAATACGGTTCTTCAACTCACCAAATCTGTATTAGTTCTCAAGCAAGCTTTGGTAATTTGAAACTCTTTCAAGAATCCCAATTCTTTGTTTGGATAACGATTTATAATAAGAAATGACAATTTTGAATTGCAGGGCAATTGAAGAAAATTTTAGCAGAACACACTGGAGTGCACCATCAGGATCAGAAGCTGATATATAAAAAGAAGGAAAGAGATTCTAAAGATTATTTAGATATTGTAGGAGTGAAAGATGGATCCAAAATTAGGTTAATTGAAGACATTACAAGCCGAGAAAGGCGGTGTCTGGAGATGCTTAAATCTGCTCATTTAGAGAAGGTTTCAAAGTCCTTAAAGCAAATCAATCTGGAAGTTGACAAGCTCAGTGTAAAGGTAAATTAAAAATTTTTCCTGCTTAATATTTGATTTTATAAAGAACTGGATTAATTTTAATTTCTGATTCCTTCGATAGGTCATAGCTTTGGAAGCAACAAAATCTAGAGGTGAGAAGGTTGAAGAATCAGATGTAGATAGTTTGATAGAAATGTTGATGAATAAATTAGTATTATTAGATGGAATTGTTGCAGAAGGAGACTTGAAATTGCAAAAGGGAGTTCAGGTACAATTTAAATTACAAATTAGTCAATTTTTGTTCTACTGTTTCAATCCAATTAACTAATTCTGTTCTTGTTATTGTTTTTGTCATATTCAAATCTTGAAGGAGAAGAGAGTGCAGAAGTACATTGAAACTTTAGATATGTTGAAGTTGCAAAAATCCAAAGAAAATAGAAAAGAAAGCCAAATTCCAATGCAGAAACAAGAAAATTCAACTGGGAAAATGCCAATATTAATGCAGAAAAAGCCGGTCAGCACCAAACAAAAGAAAGAGACAGAGCAGATGCCATTGCAGCAGCAGCAGCAGCATCAGAAGCAGAAAATATTGAGGCATTCAGAGACTTTTGTGATCACAACAAAATGGGAAACTTTTGATTAAGCAAAAAAAAAGCAATCAATTTGTCAAATCAGACTCTAAATATAATAAACTGGATATAATACTGCTTTCAGTAAGTCATTCTAAAATCATAACCTTCTATTCTTTTTTTTTTTTTTTTTTTTTAAATTAATATTCTGTCACTTTGGTCTACTATTCCTTCATTTCTGTGTTAAGGGTTCATGTTATTTAAAAATCAATCATGTCCTTATGATGCAATCTTTATGTTATTTGTGACTGAAATGGCTATTTGCAACTTGTATATACTATAAAGTATAAACTCAGATGGTGGACAGAAAGGGAATTTTTTTTTTAAATATTTGTATGAGTATTTAAATTACATAATAATTAGGAGTAGTTATTAATTTAATATTTGTTGCAGCTATTACTGTTGACTCAGTATGTAGAGCATGGGACCACTTAGCAGCTTATCTTATGTTCATAACCTATAATTTAATGATGTATTTAATCTCTCTCTGCATTTGTACTATTCTTCAAATTTTTTTAATAATTTATTGCCTGTAATTACATTATTGTAATGAAGAAGTCAATTACTTCTGGTTTTGATCATAAAGGTTCTTGATCCTACTGAGTAGGGTAAAAAAATATTAATAAAATAGGAAAAATAAAGAAAATAAATAATAATCATGCCAAAATAATAGAAAGTTAGGCTTGACTTTAGTGGCTTGGTATGGATAACAGTGGTTAATCATTTTCCATCATGCTCTGGAAATTGGTTGTATCAATTAAATTAAATATAAATTTGCCAATAGTTTGATTAGTCTCGAATAAGTTTCGTTTGAGTCCTCTCGATTATAAAAATTTCATTAATTTAGTGAGTTAAGTAAATAACTACTCTTATTGTGTAATTCATTATATTATTTCAGCCTATTGGACTTTTAAATATATTGATGTATAATTTATATATATATATATATATATTTTTTTTTTTTTTGACATTTGTATGATTTATATATGATCTTTAATAATATGAAATGTAAAATTTTTACCGAGAACGTTTTTTTTTTTTTGGAAGCACAGCTGAAAAGAACAGATTTTACTATAGATCTCCTGTTAATAGTAAAAATAACCTTGAGAGGTCATTTTCATCTTTCGTACGGATAAAACATCAATACCATGCAATTATGTATGTTCAGAAATAATGAAAACTTTAAAACAAACAGTTAGAAACAATAATTGTGCTTCTAATGCCATCCAGTTGTATTTTTATGACTGATTGGAATTTAAAAAAAAAAAAAAAAAAAGAAAAAGAAAATGGTTAAGGGTTGATAGATTTGGCATCACCATTTGACAAAATGGACGTGCAAGTCAGAAAGAAGATGAGAAATGAAAATTACAAAACAAAAACATAATAAACACTAAAGAACTGATTGGAATTTTTTGCATGTGAGAGTTAGGCCTAAAAAGTGTTAGCAACTCAAGGTTCTGATACATATGTCAGAATTCATATACCTTCTTCTTCTTCATTAGCTTTGGAGTAAAGAAACAAGCAATGGGACCATCTTTATTTATTCCTTCTTTTTCTTTTGTTGTCCCTTTTATTTTTCCTTCTAGGCAAATTTTCATTTGGTAGCTTTTGTCTTGTGTAATGGGAAGAAGCAAAGATTTGCTTTTCCCCTGAGTTTAATCTATTTTCTAATAGAAAATACTAACCGAATAGAAAAAAAAAAAAGAACCGACCGTCTTTTCTATGTATTTTCTCCGGTTTCGTTACTAATACGTGCTTTACATAATTGATCGGATCATATAGATATCTCTTCAACACAATATAAGTGTGTAGATCGAAATAATACAATACAAGCAAAATATAGAAAAAGAAACAATTAGACTCCAAGAAACTAGTTAACTTCCTTTTTCATAGTTATATATTAAATTTTGATGTTGGGATTTGGATTGAGCATTAGCCTTTTCAGAAAGGAGACCAAATGGGCATAGAGAAATATGGAAAAAGGAGGCATAGCTTTGCTAGTATTAAGTAGTAAGTACCTAATCAACTTCATCTACCTCTTTTAACATTTTCTTGTTGCATTAAAGTGGCATGACCATAATTGTTGAAGATTCTCCAAAGAGAAAATTCTATGTCTTACCTTTTCTTTTCTGTCTTTGATTATCTTTTTATGCTTTCTTCAACCTTCTAAAGTCAAATTAACATCACTATTGTATAAATTTTCTCACCACCCCACAGACAGTCTTGTATTCTGATATTGAAACTGTTAAAATTTCCAAATCTGTAATAAAAATAAGAAAAATGCCTGATATAGAACAATTCCTAAGTAACCTTAAACTGTGTCAAGCTCTGTGATATATGTTATGATGCAAATGAAATGGAGACATGCAGATTCACAAGCTCGCAGATCTCATATAAAAGATGACACCTGCATAGCTCCAATAAACATCTCATGTCATATATATATATATATATATATATATATATATATATATATATATATATATATATAGTGAAGCTGTACTCACCTAGTATGTGCATCTTTATTAGACACGGAATCGTTCAACCTAACCAGTAAATGAGCAACTCAATTTGCTAAGTCCTTAACAAAAGATAAACTAACACAATTTAGCTCTTCTGCAACTAAAAAAATCTCTTATGGCACTACTAATGGCTGCTTGAATAAGTGCCGAAGGATCAGACTCTCAGACCTTAACTTTCTCAACTTTTTTAAAGTCAGATCTTATTTTTATTTCAATGTAGGACTTTTACGAGCCAAACTGCCATGACCAAGGAAGGAGATTGTAAGTAGTAGTATTATTAGGGTTTTTTGAAATTAGTAGTAGTATTAGAGTTGTTTCTGCAAATTCTCAAATTTGAATTTCAATTATTAAATTAAGAATGAGAAAATCCACTTGTGAAAAGAAATGATTTTTGGGAGCCTGAATCCAAGTAATCAGATTAATATACGGGTGCGTCATAATCTAGTCAAATGGGCTCGACATTGATGATTGGGCCAATTCCTTGACACACATTTCGGGCCCAATTGTGAAATCAGTCAGTACTATTGAATATAAACTTCAGAACTACTGAATTTGTTGTACATTTGAGAATGAAGGTGAATTTTAAATTATTGTAATATAAATTTCATCTGAAAAACCGTAAAATCAACACTAATATCAAACTCAACCATATTTCAAAAATGCTCATCTATTTCATTAATGGACTGTAAATTATTAATTAATTAATTTTTTAAATCATACATATTACCATAAAACTTATCCATTGTGAAATGATAAGAGGATGAGATTGGACGGTTGTTATTCTTTTCCAAAGATGACATTTTTAGCATTAGAAATCAAAATTCCATTTCATTTGTACAAGAAAATGAAACAAAGAATATCAAACGACAACGCAATCTGACACTCCTTTTGTCTCAATTCATTTCATTTCTTGCTCTCTTGATCGCCAACAACAGCCAACAGAAAAAGTGTGCTGTGCCACGTGTCGATGCCATAATAAGCCTATTATAGGAAGAAAGTTCCATTATCCATTGTTGAAAAAAAAGAAAAAAAAAAGGAACAAAACCTAATCCATAATCCTAAAAATGCTGCCTTATTTTATTTTATTTTATTTTATTTTCGGAAGGTTAGAGAGACAAGACATCAGATATCATAAAGTCCTAGCAATTTGTACTGTTCTATCTATATGAAAAAAAAATTAGTTATTAAATATTATTAAATTTTCTTTACAAAATAATTCTTAAACAAATCATAAAAAACTACATAAATAAATATAATATTACTTAATTTAAGTTTTATTAATTGAGTCTTAAAATAATAGCTAAAACTATTTGATTTATGAATGTGTGCAAGGTGAGCTTAGCATGTGAAACAACAAACAACCGAAAGATAATTCCGTAGCAAATAGCACACGAGGAGATTGAGGCATATGCAAGATCATGGGTTTAAGCCCTCTCTTAGTGCAAAATTTCAAGGTACCTTATTCATATTATAAGCGAATAAAATTTTTTTTACACTAATTTTAATACGATAAAACAGCGTTAAAAGTCAATCATATTTAATAAAATAATTATAGATGATAAAATGAAAAAATTATTATTAATTATAAGATTGGACTTCAATATTTTTAAATAGATATAAATGAAAAAATTTAGATATAGATAAATAGATATAAATAAGAAAAAAAATTAAAATTTAAAAGTGGTAACACACACACATATATATATATATATATATATATATATATATATATATATATATATATATATATATATATATATATAAGATATGAACAGTATTTTCATAGATATTTTCTTTTTTTTTACATTTTGAAGTTTATTTTAAAATTAAAATAATAATCTGTTTTTGAAATAATTAATATCGCAAATAATCGCAAAACTTGAAATAATTAGTATCAAGTATTTTCACTGCTTTTCCTTTGTCCTTCTACTTTCGATTGGATTTTGAGTTTTCTGAATTTCAAAAAACAATGTAAATTTTGATTTGACGAAAATCGCAAAACTTGGCTGTCGGTAGAGGGTGATAATGGTCATTAAAAATCTCTTTCACAGCTGATCACACTTTCTTGGACTTATTGAAGTTTTGTATATAATATTTCTTATTGTCTATAATATTTGATGCACTTAGTTTTTAACTAATCATGAATATAAATTGTCTTTCGTGATTATTTTAAATAATAAATCAATGATGAAATTAATTTCATCATTAATTTTATTAATTATTATTTTTAAAAATATTTTAAAATTATTATAGACTGAAAATAAAATTTTATTATTAAAAAATTTTGTAATAAAGTTATGCCAAGTAAAACAAAAATGAACATATATGGATTTTCAACTATAAAAATGTATTTGTATTTATGTGATAATAAATATTTTAATAAAACTCTACTCGAAGTAATATTATCAAATTATATTGATGCTACTATGGTTTATTATATAATTACATGTATACGACAACGTCAACATAGCATTCACAACGTGGTCTCTAAGTTAAACTATTCCGTACGAAATCAATAAATATAAAATATCATACATAAAATTTTATTATAAAATTTTAAATTTCACTTATCATGACATAATTTTAAATTATATATTTATAAATATAAAATTTATGATAATTAACTTGGGCATCCTCCGAGTGATGCGATCGTATTTTTCTGAAAGGAGTTCTAATAAATTTGAATGAAGAAATTATTTTTTTTAATATTAAAATTTTAAATTAGCAGTGACATAACTTATTGTTACGTGTCTTTTATCATAAACGAGATTTTAAACAATGAGCGAGCTAGCCGCAAACTTGACCCTACCGACCTGCCCGACCGACTCACGAGTCATGACCTCGTTTAGGCGCGTAGTGTTGCTTTTCCTTTTCGCCTCTTTCATAGTCTCACGTGCCAACTAGGGCTTTAGTTCCCCGCTCCAATTCTACCCTATTCCATCACCTCCCTCTCCCCTATCCATCACCCGCCCTCAAATTACCAAACCCTAACCCTAATCCTAACTCTTTTTTTGTTTAATATAATTTTTGCAAATGAATTTCTTTCTTGAAACTCGTAATTCTTTACACCGAACTGTAATGCGCTGTTCTCACACACCGAGCTTCAAGACTCCAAACTTCCACTTCGACAATGGAGGCGTTGAAGGAAAATTTAGAAGAAATAGAGACCGGGACCTCCGTCGAGTCGTTTCAGAAGTTTTTGGATTCGCAGAAGGAACTCTTTCACAGTCAGATCGATCAACTTCAAAACATCGTCGCAAACTCACCGGCGTCAATCCTTGCTCTCAAGAAATGGTGCGTTTGTAGTAATTGAGAATTTTAAATATCGAAAATAACTATCGAAAGCTTGAATTACACCCATAGAGGAGAATTGTTTTAGATTCGGTTGTTTACGAGCTGCTCTGTTTAGTTTAGAGCCTTAAAGGGCAATCAGTTATTTATTTTGTACTAGAAGTTGCTATCCATGTTTAATTCAAATCCTGGGGCATTAAGATATTCAATAGGGTTCTTTCTCTATTCCGCTTGTTCTGTTTGTATTTTTGGTTCTTAGGACGGTATATATATATAACTACATAAATCATTTTTGGAGTAGTAAATTATGTTTTTTCTAATGCATCATGGATATGGAATTTCTTTGATCACGACTTCCTAAATTGAATTTTACTATGTATGGTTCACAGGATAGTGCTATGATTGGTATTTGAATTCTAACGCGTCTTAAAATCATGCCAAAATGTGAATTAAGATGTTGTTCAAGGTTCTAAAAGCTTCAAACTTGCTTGAGTTGTCTATTGGGGTTACATTTTCTGTTTTTCTTATCTCAGGAGAACGAGAGGTTTGAATAACAATTGGAAAGTTGGAACTCAGGACCATAAGTGATCTAAAGAAAGATTCTGTTGCTTTCCATGAGATGATTATCTCGAGCAATGGTGATCTTGGAGAATGGTTACAAAAGATGTGATCCATCCTTCTGAAGTTGAAGGACTACGTTGAAATGGGAAACCCTGAAGCTGATAATTCTGAGGCTGAAAAGAGTTCATTTAAGCACAGATCTCCCGTTATCCCAGATGATGATGATGATTTTCGATGCCCAATTTCTCTAGAACTAATGAAAGATCCTGTGATTGTCTCTACTGGACAGGTTTGGCTACGACTTGTGTCATAGTTCGTTGCTTTGTAAATTTTTAGTGGCCATTGTTCATAAATTGTCTTCATTCTGCAGACCTATGAAAGATCGTGCATCCAAAAATGGCTAGATGCAGGACACAAGACTTGTCCAAAGACACAGCAAACATGGTTGCATACTGCTGTAACACCTAATTATATTTTGAAGAGTTTGATGGCATTGTGGTGTGAAAGCAATGGTGTTGAGCTGCCTAAACAACAAGGAGCTTATAGAACAAAAAAAATTGGAACCAGTTTTTCAGATTGTGATCGAATTGCTATTGTTGCCTTATTAGAGAAATTGGCAAATGGGAATCCAGAACGACAAAGAGCAGCTGCTGGAGAGCTACGTTTACTAGCAAAGCGGAATGCTGATCCTGGTATGTACTTATGGTGAAGAAAGTGTTAGTGGCTGTTTCTCACGATACTTTACATATGATCCTTGTGTGTACATAATTTGGCATGAAGCACAATAAAGGGTTAGGATCGTCGTTATTATTGTTCATCATTAATGTACCATGATCTATGTTGTTAGTATTACATATGATCTTGCCTCCTTGTTTATGATGCTGGCAACAACCCTTATACCAATATATTTGCTTTCTCGTGTGTGTGAGTGGCTGTCAAGCTAACTTTTGGTGTGCTTCTGATTTTGAGCTCTTTTGTGATGTTCAATCTTTCGCTTGAAAAAGGGGAATCTGAGCCTCCTTTTATATGCTTAAATCAAGGTTGGGTTTTGTTTACTTTGAGTAGGCGACTCGTGAGCTTCTGATTTTTAGCTATTTTGTGATATTCAATCTTCTGCTTTAAAAAGGATAATCTGAGGCTCCTTTTATATGCTTAAATCAATGTTGGCTTTTGTTTTACATTCGGTGAATGTTGTCTGTATGTGAACAAAGCTTGGCATAATTTTGATCCTTGTTTCTGATGCTGGCAACAGCCCTTATACCAATATATTTGCTTTCTTTCTAGTGTGTCTGAGTGGCTGTCTGGCGAACTTTGGGTGTGTGACTCGTGAGCTTCTAATTTTGAGCTGTTTTGTGATGTTCAATCTTTGCATGAAAAAGGGAAATCTGAGCTTCTTTTTATATGCTTAAATCAAGGTCGGCTTTAGTTTACTTTGATTGGGTGACTCGTGAGCTTCTGATTTTTAGCTGGTTTGTGATGTTCAATCTTCTGCTTTAAAAAGGCGAATCTGAGCCCCTTTTTTATATGCTTAAATCAATTTCGTCTTTACTTTTACATTCGGTGAATGTCGTTGCTACGTGAACTAAGCTTTGCATAATTTTGATCCTTGTTTCTCATGCTAGCAACAGCCCTTATACCAATATATTTGTTTTCATTCTTGTGTGTGTGAGTGGCTGTCTGGCGAACTTTGGGTGTGTGACTCGTGAGCTTCTAATTTTGAGCTGTTTTGTGATGTTCAATCTTCTGCTTGAAAAAGGCGAATCTGAGCCTCCTTTTATATGCTAAAATCAAGGTCGGCTTTAGTTTACTTTGAGTGCATGACTCATGAGGTTCTGATTTTGAGCTCTGTTGTGATATTCAATCTTCTGCGTGAAAAAGACTCATGAGCTCTTTTGTGATATTCAATCTTCTGCTTGAAAGAGACTCACGAGCTTCTGAATTTGAGCCCTTTTCTGATATTCAATCCTCTGCTTGAAAAGGGCAAATCTGAGACTCGTTTTACATGCTTAAATCAAGGTGGGTGACTCAAGATCTTCTAATTTTGAGCTCTTTTGTGATGTTCAATCTTCTGCTTGAAAAAGGTAACCTGAGCCTCCTTTTATATGCTTAAATCAAGGTCGGGTGCTGTTTACTTTGAGTGGGTGACTCGTGAGCCTCTGATTTTGAGCTATTTTGTGATATTCAATCTTCTGCTTTAAAAGGGATAATCGGAGGCTCCTTTTATATGCTTAAATCAATGTCGGCTTTAGTTTTAAATTCGGTGAATGTTGTTGCTATGTGAACAAAGCTTTGCATCATTTTGATTCTTGTCTCTCTTGCTGGCAACAGCCCTTATACCAGTATATTTGCTTTCTTTCTGTGTGTGTGAGTGGCTGTTTGGCAAACTTTGGGTGTGTGACTCGTGAGCTTCTAATTTTGAGCTGTTTTGTGATGTTCAATCTTCTGCTTGAAAATGTCGAATCTGAGCCTCCTTCTATATGCTAAAATCAAGGTCGTTTTTAGTTTACTTTGGGTGGATGACTCGTGAGGTTCTGATTTTGAGCTCTTTTGTGATATTCAATCTTCTGCGTGAAAAAGACTCATGAGCTCTTTTGTGATATTCAATCTTCTGCACGAAAGAGACTCATGAGCTTCTGATTTTGAGCCCTTTTCTGATATTCAATCCTCTGCTTGAAAAGGGCAAATCTGAGACTCGTTTTACATGCTTAAATCAAGGTGGGTTACTCAAGATGTTCTAATTTTGAGCTCTTTTGTGATGTTCAATCTTCTGCTTGAAAAAGGTAACCTGAGCCTCCTTTTATATGCTTAAATCAAGGTTGGCTGCTGTTTACTTTGAGTGGGTGACTCGTGAGCCTTTGATTTTGAGCTATTTTGTGATATTCAATCTTCTGCTTTAAAAGCGATAATCTGAGGCTCCTTTTATATGCTTAAATCAATGTTGGCTTTAGTTTTAAATTCGGTGAATGTTGCTGCTATGTGAACAAAGCTTTGCATAATTTTGATTCTTCTTTCTCTTGCTGGCAACGGCCCTTATACCAGTATATTTGCTTTCTTTCTTGTGTGTGTGAGTGGCTGTCTGGCAAACTTTGGGTGTGTGACTCATGAGCTTCTAATTTTGAGCTGTTTTGTGATGTTCAATCTTCTGCTTGAAAATGTCGAATCTGAGCCTCCTTTTATATGCTAAAATCAAAGTAGGCTTTAGTTTACTTGGGGTGGATGACTCGTGAGGTTCTGATTTTGAGCTCTTTTGTGAAATTCAATCTTCTGCTTGAAAAAGAATCATGAGTGTTTGATTTTGAGCTCTTTTGTGATATTCAATCTTCTGCTTGAAAGAGACTCACGAGCTTCTGATTTTGAGCCCTTTTCTGATATTCAATCTTCTGCTTGAAAAGGGCAAATCTGAGACTCGTTTTACATTCTTAAATCAAGGTGGGTGACTCAAGATGTTCTAATTTTGAGCTCTTTTGTGATGTTCAATCTTCTGCTTGAAAAAGGTAACCTGAGCCTCCTTTTATATGCTTAAATCAAGGTCGGCTGCTGTTTACTTTGAGTGGGTGACTCGTGAGCCTCTGATTTTGAGCTATTTTGTGATATTCAATCTTCTGCTTTAAAAGGGATAATCGGAGGCTCCTTTTATATGCTTAAATCAATGTCGGCTTTATTTTTAAATTCGGTGAATGTTGCTGCTATGTGAACAAAGCTTTGCATAATTTTGATTCTTCTTTCTCTTGCTGGCAACAAACCTTATACCAGTATATTTGCTTTCTTTCTTGTGTGTGTGAGTGGCTGTCTGGCAAACTTTGGGTGTGTGACTCGTGAGCTTCTAATTTTGAGCTGTTTTGTGATGTTCAATCTTCTGCTTGAAAAAGGCAAATCTGAGCCTCCTTTTATATGTTAAAATCAAAGTAGGCTTTAGTTTTAAAGGGGGTGGATGAGTCGTGAGGTTCTGATTTTGAGCTCTTTTGTGATATTCAATCTTCTTCGTGAAAAAGACTCATGAGGGTCTGATTTTGAGCCCTTTTGTGATATTCAGTCTTCTTCTTGAAAGAGACTCACGAGCTTCTGATTTTGAGCCCTTTTCTGATATTCAATCCTCTGCTTGAAAAGGGCAAATCTGAGACTCGTTTTACATTCTTAAATCAAGGTGGGTGACTCAAGATCTTCTAATTTTGAGCTCTTTTGTGATGTTCAATCTTCTGCTTGAAAAAGGTAACCTGAGCCTCCTTTTATATGCTTAAATCAAGGTCGGGTGCTGTTTACTTTGAGTGGGTGACTCGTGAGCCTCTGATTTTGAGCTATTTTGTGATATTCAATCTTCTGCTTTAAAAGGGATAATCTGAGGCTTTTTATATGGTTAAATCAATGTCGGCTTTAGTTTTAAATTCGGTGAATGTTGCTGCTATGTGAACAAAGCTTTGCATGATTTTGATTCTTCTTTCTCTTGCTGGCAACAGCCCTTATACCAGTATATTTGCTTTCTTTCTTGTGTGTGTGAGTGGCTGTCTGGCAAACTTTGGGTGTGTGACTCGTGAGCTTCTAATTTTGAGCTGTTTTGTGATGTTCAATCTTCTGCTTGAAAATGTCGAATCTGAGCCTCCTTCTATATGCTAAAATCAAGGTCGTTTTTAGTTTACTTTGGGTGGATGACTCGTGAGGTTCTGATTTTGAGCTCTTTTGTGATATTCAATCTTCTGCGTGAAAAAGACTCATGAGCTCTTTTGTGATATTCAATCTTCTGCTTGAAAGAGACTCACGAGCTTCTGATTTTGAGCCCTTTTCTGATATTCAATCCTCTGCTTGAAAAGGGCAAATCTGAGACTCGTTTTACATTCTTAAATCGAGGTGGGTGACTCAAGATCTTCTAATTTTGAGCTCTTTTGTGATGTTCAATCTTCTGCTTGAAAAAGGTAACCTGAGCCTCCTTTTATATGCTTAAATCAAGGCGGCTGCTGTTTACTTTGAGTGGGTGACTCGTGAGCCTCTGATTTTGAGCTATTTTGTGATATTCAATCTTCTGCTTTAAAAGGGATAATCTGAGGCTCCTTTTATATGCTTAAATCAATGTCGGCTTTAGTTTTAAATTCGGTGAATGTTGCTGCTGTGTGAACAAAGCTTTGCATAATTTTGATTCTTCTTTCTCTTGCTGGCAACAGCCCTTATACCAGTATATTTGCTTTCTTTCTTTTGTGTGTGAGTGGCTGTCTGGCAAACTGTGGGTGTGTGACTCGTGAGCTTCTAATTTTGAGCTGTTTTGTGATGTTCAATCTTCTGCTTGAAAAAGGCAAATCTCAGCCTCCTTTTGTATGCTAAAATCAAAGTAGGCTTTAGTTTACTTGGGGTGGATGAGTCGTGAGGTTCTGATTTTGAGCTCTTTTGTGATATTCAATCTTCTGCGTGAAAAAGACTCATGAGGGTCTGATTTTGAGCTCTTTTGTGATGTTCAATCTTCTGCTTGAAAGAGACTCACGAGCTTCTGATTTTGAGCCCTTTTCTGATATTCAATCCTCTGCTTGAAAAGGGCAAATCTGAGACTCGTTTTACATTCTTAAATCGAGGTGGGTGACTCAAGATCTTCTAATTTTGAGCTCTTTTGTGATGTTCAATCTTCTGCTTGAAAAAGGTAACCTGAGCCTCCTTTTATATGCTTAAATCAAGGCGGCTGCTGTTTACTTTGAGTGGGTGACTCGTGAGCCTCTGATTTTGAGCTATTTTGTGATATTCAATCTTCTGCTTTAAAAGGGATAATCTGAGGCTCCTTTTATATGCTTAAATCAATGTCGGCTTTAGTTTTAAATTCGGTGAATGTTGCTGCTGTGTGAACAAAGCTTTGCATAATTTTGATTCTTCTTTCTCTTGCTGGCAGCAGCCCTTATACCAGTATATTTGCTTTCTTTCTTGTGTGTGTGAGTGGCTGTCTGGCAAACTTTGGGTGTGTGACTCGTGAGCTTCTAATTTTGAGCTGTTTCGTGATGTTCAATCTTCTGCTTGAAAAAGGCGAATCTGAGCCTCCTTCTATAGCTAAAATCAAGGTCGTTTTTAGTTTACTTTGGGTGGATGACTCGTGAGGTTCTGATTTTGAGCTCTTTTGTGATATTCAATCTTCTGCGTGAAAAAGACTCATGAGCTCTTTTGTGATATTCAATCTTCTGCTTGAAAGAGACTCACGAGCTTCTGATTTTGAGCCCTTTTCTGATATTCAATCCTCTGCTTGAAAAGGGCAAATCTGAGACTCGTTTTACATTCTTAAATCGAGGTGGGTGACTCAAGATCTTCCAATTTTGAGCTCTTTTGTGATGTACAATCTTCTGCTTGAAAAAGGTAACCTGAGCCTCCTTTTATATGCTTAAATCAAGGTCGGCTGCTGTTTACTTTGAGTGGGTGACTCGTGAGCCTCTGATTTTGAGCTATTTTGTGATATTCAATCTTCTGCTTTAAAAGGGATAATCTGAGGCTCCTTTTATATGCTTAAATCAATGTCGGCTTTAGTTTTAAATTTGGTGAATGTTGCTGCTATGTGAACAAAGCTTTGCATAATTTTGATTCTTCTTTCTCTTGCTGGCAACAGCCCTTATACCAGTATATTTGCTTTCTTTCTTTTGTGTGTGAGTGGCTGTCTGGCAAACTGTGGGTGTGTGACTCGTGAGCTTCTAATTTTGAGCTGTTTTGTGATGTTCAATCTTCTGCTTGAAAAAGGCAAATCTGAGCCTCCTTTTATATGCTAAAATCAAAGTAGGCTTTAGTTTTAAAGGGGGTGGATGAGTCGTGAGGTTCTGATTTTGAGCTCTTTTGTGATATTCAATCTTCTGCGTGAAAAAGACTCATGAGGGTCTGATTTTGAGCCCTTTTGTGATATTCAGTCTTCTGCTTGAAAGAGACTCACGAGCTTCTGATTTTGAGCCCTTTTCTGATATTCAATCCTCTGCTTGAAAAGGGCAAATCTGAGACTCGTTTTACATTCTTAAATCAAGGTGGGTGACTCAAGATCTTCTAATTTTGAGCTCTTTTGTGATGTTCAATCTTCTGCTTGAAAAAGGTAACCTGAGCCTCCTTTTATATGCTTAAATCAAGGTCGGGTGCTGTTTACTTTGAGTGGGTGACTCGTGAGCCTCTGATTTTGAGCTATTTTGTGATATTCAATCTTCTGCTTTAAAAGGGATAATCTGAGGCTCCTTTTATATGGTTAAATCAATGTCGGCTTTAGTTTTAAATTCGGTGAATGTTGCTGCTATGTGAACAAAGCTTTGCATGATTTTGATTCTTCTTTCTCTTGCTGGCAACAGCCCTTATACCAGTATATTTGCTTTCTTTCTTGTGTGTGTGAGTGGCTGTCTGGCAAACTTTGGGTGTGTGACTCGTGAGCTTCTAATTTTGAGCTGTTTTGTGATGTTCAATCTTCTGCTTGAAAATGTCGAATCTGAGCCTCCTTCTATATGCTAAAATCAAGGTCGTTTTTAGTTTACTTTGGGTGGATGACTCGTGAGGTTCTGAGTTTGAGCTCTTTTGTGATATTCAATCTTCTGCGTGAAAAAGACTCATGAGCTCTTTTGTGATATTCAATCTTCTGCTTGAAAGAGACTCACGAGCTTCTGATTTTGAGCCCTTTTCTGATATTCAATCCTCTGCTTGAAAAGGGCAAATCTGAGACTCGTTTTACATTCTTAAATCGAGGTGGGTGACTCAAGATCTTCTAATTTTGAGCTCTTTTGTGATGTTCAATCTTCTGCTTGAAAAAGGTAACCTGAGCCTCCTTTTATATGCTTAAATCAAGGTCGGGTGCTGTTTACTTTGAGTGGGTGACTCGTGAGCCTCTGATTTTGAGCGATTTTGTGATATTCAATCTTCTGCTTTGAAAGGGATAATCTGAGGCCCCTTTTATATGCTTAAATCAATGTCGGCTTTAGTTTTAAATTCGGTGAATGTTGCTGCTATGTGAACAAAGCTTTGCATAATTTTGATTCTTCTTTCTCTTGCTGGCAACAACCCTTATACCAGTATATTTGCTTTCTTTCTTGTGTGTGTGAGTGGCTGTCTGGCAAACTTTGGGTGTGTGACTCGTGAGCTTCTAATTTTGAGCTGTTTTATGATGTTCAATGTTCTGCTTGAAAATGTCGAATCTGAGCCTCCTCCTATATGCTAAAATCAAGGTCGTTTTTAGTTTACTTTGGGTGGATGACTCGTGAGGTTCTGATTTTGAGCTCTTTTGTGATATTTGATCTTCTGCTTGAAAAAGACTCGTGAGCTTCTGATTTTGAGCTCTCTTGCGATATTCAATCTTCTGCTTGAAAAAGGCAAATCTGTGATTCCTTTTACATGCTTAAATCAAGGTGGGTGACTCGTGAGCTTCTGATTTTTAGTAGTCTTGTGATGTTCAATCTTCTGCTTGAAAAAGGGGAATCTGAGTCTCATTTTATGCGCTTAAATCGAGGTCGGCTGTTGTTTACTTCGAGTGGGTGACTCGTGAGCTTCTGATTTTGAGCTATTTTGTGATATTCAATCTTCTGCTTTCAAAAGGAGAATTTGAGCCTCCTTTTTTTATGCTTGAATCAATGTCGGTTTTAGTTTTACATTCGGTGAATGTTGTTGGTATGTGAACAAAGCTTGGCATAATTTTGATCCTTGTTCTCATTTTGGCAACAACCGTTATACCAATATATTTGCTTTCTTTCTTGTGTGTGTGAGTGGCTGTGCGGCGATCTTTGGGTGGGTGACTCGTAAGCTCTTGATTTTGAGCTGTTTTATGATGTTCAATCTTCTGCTTGAAAAAGGCAAATCTGAGCCTCCTTTTATATGCTTAAATCAAGGTCGGCTTTACTTTACTTTAGTTGGATGACTCGTGAGCTTCTGATTTTGAGCTGTTTTGTGATGTTCAATCTTCTGCTTGAAAAAATGCAATTTTGTTGGATGACTCGTGAGCTTCTTGTTTTGAGCTGTTTTGTGATATTCAATCTTCTGCTTGAAAAAAAGCGAATCTGAGTCTCCTTTTATATACTTGAATCAAGGTCGGCTTTAGTTTTACATTCGGTGAATGTCATTGGTTTGTGAATAAAGTTTGGCATAATTTTGATCCTTATTTCTCATGTTGGCGACAGCCCTTATACCAATATATCTGCTTTCTTTCTTGTGTGTGTGAATGGCTGTTTGGCGAACTTTGGGTGAGTGACTCGTGAGCTTCTGATTTTGAGATTTTTTGTGATTTTCAATCTTCTGCTTGAAAAGGTGAATCTGTGTTCCTTTTATATGCTTAAATCAAGGGCAGCTTTAGTTTTACATTTGGTGAATGTTGTTGGTTTGTGAACAAAGTTTTGCATAATTTTGATTCTTGTTTTTGATGTTGGCAGCAACCCTTATACTAATATATCTGCTTTCTTTTTTTCGCGTGTGAGTGGCTGTCTGGCGAACTTTGGGTGGGTGACTCTGTGAGCTTCTGATTTTGAGCTGTTTTGTGATGTTCAATCTTCTGCTTGAAAAAGGTGAATCTTAGCCTCCTTTTATTTGACAATGTTTATCACTGTGGTAGTTTATGAGCTTAATTATTAGTCAACTATAGTAATTTTAGATCGTCTTCTTGCACGTAGAGACTTGGATTAGTGCAATTAGAA
>NC_143154.1:30196142-30212933 GCF_041381405.1 Jatropha curcas | reverse complement strand
GAAGGAATGAAAAAGAAAAGACTGGTTTTTACATACTTGTAATGCTTGAAGAAACTCCTGCTCCATTTCACCTATTGACCTTTTCTCTTTCCTGTCTATGCTACAGTACTGCAGAATTTTACTGTCCACAACCTGGTCTTCTCCCACCTGACCTGAAAAGAACAAAAAAAAAATTTTCAATGTTCAGTAATTAATTTTCGATAGAAAATAAAAATACCCAATAAAACAAAATAATTTAATTTAAAAATCAAGTATCTTTATATTTCAAACTTAATCCTTAAATCACTAAGCAGATCATTTATTACCCATTTCATCTCACGCAAATCTAAACTAGAAGGTATAAAATCTAAATTGTCATGGATTCTTAAAGACTATCAAAACCTTGTTGGTCAGCAGTTGCCTTGATTGGAAGCATAAAAATTCTGCGTCGAACACAAAAATGCCTTCCATTGAATTGAATGGACTGAGACCTCGTAGAAGAAGAAGAAGATGATGATAAAGAGATGACTGGTTTCCGAATAGGAGCAGAGGAGAGACCAGAAGAAGTCAAAGAGATGGCTAATTTGCTAGCCATTGGAATCGTTAACTATAGTTTTGAGGTGGAGGAGATTACTAATGGTTAATGAATTGTTTCTTTTTTTTTTTTTTAATTTTTGTGATGATATATTTCTTTGTTTTGTTTGGAGGGAAACAGAGACAGAGAAGAGAACATCAAGAGGATAAGGCAACAGAGAATGTGTGGAGGGAAATGTAACTCTATTTTCAAAATATCAAATAGTTTGCTGTTGTGGCTGCCAAGTCATCATTTTTATTTTATTTTTCAACACGTGTCATCATTTCGTTTGGAAGAATAAAGATGGTATTCCATTATTTTTCAACACCTAGATCGATGTAATTCATTGGGTTGATATATTTTATTTCATTTATTATTAGGGTTTCGGTTTTTGTGTTAGAAAAAAAAAAACGAAAGTATAAAATAATAATAAAGAGTGAAAAATTCTTTTAGAAAAAGAGATAAAATAATACATTTTATGTCCTTTTATTGTCTTGTTTTTTCACATTTTTTCCACTTTTGATCACTCTTTATGTCGGTAGGGGTTTATTCCTTCTCTTTTTTTTTTTTTTTTCTTTCAACAAATTCGGATTTGCTAAATCTCTAAATATAAATTTATATCAATTTAATTCTGTTATAGTATTTTACTTTGTTGCCATTTGAGATTTGCAATAATGTCTATTCTAATCAATTATGTATGGTTTGATCGGTGTCTTCGCTTACGTGAGAAATGAAAAAATATTACGGTATTTTTTAATTCGTTGAACTTCTTATACACTGTCCACCCTAAAAATTAAAAAAAATAAAAAAAAGAAACAAAACTATAAATATATGAAATATAATACGCTGACTGAAAGTTGTAAACACGCGAGTGTCACCAACCTGGCCAAGAATCCAAGACAATTAGCTAAAAAACAACGGCGGAGGAAAACCAGAATATTATTGTAGAATAAAAATATTTTTAGCAAGGTCGAACTGTCACATTGCGGATATTTGACTCCCTCAAGTTATAATTACACATTTAAAATAGTTTATTAAGACTTGACATTAGTAAAAATATTAGTTAATTAGTACTAAATTGATCTAGAATCAACTAATTGACAAAATGGTAGAAATTGATTTCTTTTTCTTCATAGGGTTGTTATTTTAAACTCAAGGCGATTGACTACAAATTCATTAGCTGTGTTCCAAAATGGATCATTTGAAAAAATTGACAACCCTTTGACTTAAATAAAATTTTATTGGAAAATATTGTTTATGTTAAAAGGTTCAATTATATTCAAATTTAATTTCAAAAATTAGATTGAAATATGTATTTCAAATATATTTTAATAGAAAACACTCTTTATTGCACCATCTGTTTTTCATTTCCTTATATATATATATAAGAGATGCAATTGGTTATGAAAAATGGAAATACACAAATAGCCAAAAAGATACGAAAATGAATTAAATAAAGTTGGTCAGGGAAAATAAAAATGCAAAATGGCCAAAAAGATAAAAAAAAAAAAAACGAATTAAATAAAATGTGGATCCACTATTGATTTATTAGAATTTATTTTTTTTTGGGGGGGGGGGGAATTTAAATCCAAATCTTATCTACATTTATTGCTGAAAGTGTGTCTATTTATATATTTTTTTTCTTTTTTTTTTTCCATTATGCCAGTGTTGTACTACACAAAATAAAAAAAGAAATATATTGTTCTACTCTATTTATAGAAACTATAATTTTAAGCATAATAGAAAAAATAAAATTGATGAGAATCATCTAAAAATAAAATAGAGCGATATTGAAATAATATTCTCAATAATACAATCAAGGTTATCAAATATTAAAAAAATTATGATTAAATGACTTTTCAGTCATTATTGGAAAAAGTTGCGGAGGGTGGAAGTAGGTAACTCTCTCGTGCTTCAAATCCTCCAGTCAATAAGTCAACAGAATCTTGTTTATCTGTATTAGCTCTTGTCACGTGAACACTTACCGCTTAGAACTTTCCATCTCTTTCTTTTATCTTTATATAAACTCTCCACTCAGATCTCTGTAAGAGTAAAGAAAGAAAGAAAACATATAACAGAAACATTTTCATTTCTCGAAAGCTAGCTAAAATGGTGATAACAGTGGCTCCAAGAGTTGAGAGTTTATCAAGCAGTGGGATTCAATCTATCCCAAAAGAATACATTCGTCCAAAAGAAGAGCTAACAAGCATCGGCAACGTCTTCGAAGAGGAGAAAAAAGAAGAAGGGCCTCAGGTTCCAACCATTGATTTGAAAGAAGTGGATTCTGAAGATGAAGTTGTTCGCGAGAAATGCAGAGCAGAGTTCATAAAAGCTGCCAAGGAATGGGGAGTTATGCATTTGGTTAACCATGGAATTTCTGACCAACTTATTGAACGCGTTAAGAAAGCTGGAGAAGCTTTCTTCGATCAACCTATGGAGGAAAAAGAAAAATATGCAAATGATCAGGCTTCAGGGAAAATCCAAGGCTATGGCAGTAAGCTTGCTAATAATGCTAGTGGGCAGCTAGAGTGGGAGGATTATTTCTTCCATCTTATTTATCCTGAAGACAAACGCGACTTGTCTATTTGGCCTAAAACTCCCTCTGACTACATGTAAGTTGTTGCAGTAATTAGTTAATTAAGATGCATTTAACAAGTGCCTGATAAGTCCTAATCAGAAAAGTTTTTAAAAAAAAAACGTTTAATCACTGCTTATCAAAAATATATATAAAGAGGTTTTTTAGTGTAATCAATCGGTATCCGGATCCTATTAGCTGAGGCTGATTAATTCGGCTCGGAATTTAATCACAGTTAAGGTTTTTCGCCCTTCTATGTAGATGTGTTTAGTTGGAATCAAACACGACAACTCTTCACATATGTTCAATTTGTGTTGCTAACTGAGTATTATAAAAATTTTGTATTTTAAAAATTTATTGTTGAATATGATAAAAAAATTTAAAAAATTATAAATTATAATGGTTGTTAGGAGCCAATAATGGTGTTTGGCAGTTCGCAGTAATTGCTGATCAGTAGTGGTTGCTACTATTGATCAATGGATAAATAAATATGTATTTATAAAATTATAATAAATTTATAATGTCTAAAAAATATTATTGTTCCTTTTGAGAATGAGAAATTATTTTCTTTTAAAATAGCTTAAATCCTTTGAATAGGAAAATCATTTTTGTAGATTATTTTTCTTGAATACTTCAAACATGAAAAAATCCGAAAAATAATTTCTAAGTAAATTATTTGTGAAAAAAAAAAAACAAAGCCTTGATTAATAGGGTAAGACTTATTGAGAATTTTATTTCTCAAAATATACAAATATAAATTTTAATTTTAGAATTTTCATAATTAATTAAATTATATTTTAATTTTAGAAATATTATAGATTTCCATATAAGAAAATCAATGTATAAATTCTCCATAATCTTTATACTAACATGCATGTATTAAATGTGTAAAAAAAAAAAAAAATGCAGAGCGGCGACCAGTGAGTATGCGAGGCAACTAAGAGCACTAGCTACCAAAATGCTGTCAGTACTATCACTTGGCTTAGGACTAGAAGAAGGAAGACTAGAAAAAGAAGTTGGTGGGCTTGAAGAGCTTCTTCTTCAAATGAAGATTAACTATTACCCTAAATGCCCACAGCCAGAACTTGCTCTAGGAGTTGAAGCACACACTGACGTTAGTGCTCTCACTTTCATCCTCCACAATATGGTGCCTGGCCTGCAACTCTTCTACGAAGGCAAGTGGGTCACTGCAAAATGCGTCCCAAACTCCATAATCATGCACATCGGCGACACGATTGAAATACTGAGCAATCGCAGATACAAGAGTATTCTTCACAGAGGACTAGTTAATAAGGAGAAGGTAAGGATTTCCTGGGCAGTTTTTTGTGAGCCACCGAAGGAAAAAATTATCCTTAAGCCATTACCTGAAGTTGTGACTGAAGAAGAGCCTGCACTGTTTCCTCCTCGCACTTTCGCTCAACATATTGAGCATAAGCTGTTTAGGAAGAGCCAAGAGGCTCTTGCTAATAAATAACGAGCTATTGTCAGTTGGCTCACTACACATGTCCTATAGACTAAAATGTCGATTTACGACTGTTATCATGTGATGTTGTTTTTTTTTTTTTAAATGTTTTGAACTTTGATTATGCAGACAGGTAGGTTAAATAAAAAGGTGCAGTTATGTGTTTGTTTTCCAAATTTGGTTCATTTGTACTTTCTACCTGCTTTATTGAAAAATAATAAAATTCTATGTTTTGTTTTTAATTTTCTGTATGTATATGTGTGTGGCTGTGATGTGTTCAATATTTAATAATCGATTGATCTTAATTTATTTCCTTCTTAATTAATCATTTAGAGAGCAAATTAATTAATAAGCTAGAGAGATTTTCATGGTGAGGGAGTACAAATTATTTTTGCTAACATGGAATTTGCTTAATCATTTCTTTAATTGTTGTTAAGGTTGAGGGGAACGTCTTTCAAAAGTTGCGGAGGGTGGGAGTAGTAGGCAAGGCAAAGGCAACTCCCGCGTGCTTCAAAACCTCCAGTCCAGTCAACGCAATCCTTTTTACTATCGCGTTATTGACTCACCCCAAACCTATCAATCTCTCTCAGTAATTTCTTATCAGCCTCGTGTCTTCGGCGGACCCCGGTGGACAGTCCACACAAGAGTTTCTCTTAGTTCTTTAACATTTTTGGGCCCAGATCACGTTTACCATTTTTCACTTGACATTTAGAAAAAACAGAAAAAAAAGTAACGACATGCTCTTTGATAGGAATCGACCAAACGTCATGTCCTTAAGTGTATTCCAGAAATGACTTTGTGATTAACACGACAATAAAATCACGTTACTAACTGAAGAAACGATATGACGTTACTTACACCTTGGCAATCCGTTTAAGTCTATCTTTAGATGAGTTTTCATCCAACGGTTCAAATAGAGTCTCTTCCATTGACGCGGATCGATCTTTCTTACCGTAGATGACATTCCATCCAACGGTCAACATACTAATCGAAAAGAAGTGGCGGTACTTGCTTCGCTTTTAGCGCTCAAATTTTTGTGAAAATTCGAAATTGGAGCTTAAAATTTGAGGCGGCCCGCTCCTAACAAATATATAAACCCCCATCTGCCCATATCCCAGGGCAAGTCTATTTTCAGTTTTCCACTGCTGGTCTGAGTTAGGAAACGAGAGAAAGAGGAAATGTCGGGAAGAGGAAAGGGAGGCAAAGGGCTGGGAAAGGGAGGAGCAAAGAGGCACAGGAAGGTGTTGAGAGATAACATTCAAGGCATCACCAAACCGGCCATTCGCAGGCTCGCTCGTAGAGGAGGCGTCAAGCGTATCAGTGGTCTCATTTATGAAGAGACTAGAGGCGTACTCAAGATCTTCCTTGAGAATGTGATTCGCGATGCTGTTACTTACACTGAACATGCTCGTAGAAAGACAGTAACCGCCATGGATGTTGTCTACGCTCTCAAGAGGCAGGGTCGCACTCTCTATGGTTTTGGCGGTTAATTTTGTATTTTTAGTTTCCTAGTCCGTTTAGATTTTCGTATTTTGTGTTCAATTCAGTTTTCTGTGTAAATCAAGTGGTAGATCTGAATTTTTTTTTATGGACTCTTTTCGAAAACGTTTCTTTATTACTGTCGTTTACTATTTTATCGTTCGACTATCGCGTTTCATCGCTTGACAATCGCATTAAACGTCAAAGTGGTGTCTCGATAACAGCGTTTAAATGCATTTAAATCTCGGTGAGCGTGTGTTTCGGAAATGAATTGTTTCCTAAAAATGTCAAATTGGGCCGCGGGTAACCGCCATTTAAGTTTGTATTCGGCCCAGGTAAAGTGGTCTTGAAGGCCCAGTTAAAATTATATAGTTACTCTTGAGGTGAGCGATGAAATCTTTAATTGCAAACTTATCAACTAGAACAATTTTTACATAAATTTAATAAAGTTGAAGTAATAAATAATTAGACCAAACAAAAGAAGGGATAAATAAGATAAATAAAAATGAAAAAGAATTATATATTGGATTTCTTTTAGAAATATTTTTTATGCATCAATTGAAAGCTTATAAAATAATTTAAGTGCACCTAAGTTTTTGAGATTTCACATTACTTGTATGGCATGTATGTGATAAATTTAAGGGTTAAATGCTATATTAAAATTTAATGATTTTAATAAAAAATGTGCATGTCTTTTTATCATATCTATGTACTCACTGTTCTCTTCTTTTTTTTTTTTTTTTTAAAGGTCAATATTGTGATTAATTTATGGTAAAAAAATGTGTAGTTTTCTATTTAAAAAAAAAAGGTTAAAAATTAAAAAAAAAAATTTCCATCGTCAACTACGAAATTGAATTTTTTTTTCCTGTTTTTAATTTATTTTTCAATTTTAAAATATTTATTATTATTTTTTAAATTGAGGATTTAATGTTTTATTACATTAAAAATAATAGAAATTGATTATAAACCATGAATAAAAATTATATCAGGTTGCGACATTTTTGGGATCCCATGAAATCGTACGATGGATAGGGTGTTGCCGATTTTGGGCCTTCCACTGTTCCACACCACTCATTCTTAGATTCTAGTATAGCGTGGGATCCGAATCTTACTTAACCATCATTATCAAATAGCATTGTGCCTCCTTGGAGGCCCATCAACCACAAGCCTCTTTACTGCAATAAATATGAAATCTTTTTGGATCCTAAAGAAGGGCAAAATGCAAGTCTTTTCTTTATTCTATATAATTTTATACTTGTAAAACTACTAGTTCTCATTGGAAAATTTAATGTTTAAACCAAAGTCTAGGCTCATAAAGGTAAGGGCCATGTAGTACAATTTTTGGTCCATAAAAAAATCAAAACTGTGGATCTTGGAATTTATAATTAACTAATTTACACGAGATATTCTTTGTTCCTTTGTTTATAATTAAGAATTAATTAAATATGATGGTAATTGTCTGTCTTCCACTTGAGACGAGTTAAACCCATGTTACACATGTTTTCTTTGTTTGATTATCTAACATAATCTATCAGTAACACCACCACTTGGTAAAGTGAAGTCCTCGTGTATGAACCTATTCCGTGTAAATTCAGATTGGTCAGAAAGTGAATTTCAGATGCTAAAATGGTTAAAATAAAATTAAAAAGTCAAATTCTCTTAAATTTTTAAACTAATAGAGAAATTCTTTTCCTTTCCCTCTTTGTGCCAATGTTAGAAGTGGCCGACAGAACAAACACTTAAAAAAAAAAAAAACTTTAGACATTAGATAAATAACTGTTTAGTCCCTTAAATTTGTTTATAATTGTAATTTCATCTCTTTTATTTGATGAATACATTGGTAGTTCATGAGATAAATGTTTAATCCGTTAAACTATTTAGTTTTGTGTGTAAAAAGTGTGATTTAATTCTTTACTTAATAGTAAAAATATCACTTTTAAAGTGGAAGACTGTGACATCCTGGACATCAGGGGGCATCACCTTAGGCGAATCTCACATCAGCTACGGACGAGGTAAACGATCTATACATAAGAGGGGTAGTCTCTAACCTTGGTAGGCGCCTTTTGAGTTGGCAGAGTGGGTGACCCCTGGCTCAAAGGGACAAAACCGTGAGGTGTAGGGACATCCGGGCCATCCGGGGACTATGCCAAAGCGGACAATACTTACCAAGGGTAGGGCTATGACAAATTTTGGTATCAGAGCCCTAGGTTTAGTTTCCTCGGGCTTGCATGCATATGTCATTATAGTGTACACGCCATGACTACCCTGATGAACTAAGCAGTTGTTATTCTTTTAGGAGGATGTCACAGGAAGGTGAGAGCGAGTCACACGCCTCCAGAGCAGTGGAGGGTGAGGCTCTAGTAGCACCAAGTCAAGAGGTGCTGTTAAAGCAACTTGC
Organism: Jatropha curcas; assembly: GCF_041381405.1. Classification (NCBI taxonomy): domain Eukaryota; kingdom Viridiplantae; phylum Streptophyta; class Magnoliopsida; order Malpighiales; family Euphorbiaceae; genus Jatropha; species Jatropha curcas. The sequence goes on along the minus strand of NC_143154.1, from coordinate 30,204,466 downwards.
AGATACGTTTAGACAGATTGCAGGGGTGATACCTCAGGCATCAGTAGTAGTAGACAGAGAAAGAAAGTCCCCATTAGAAAAGCTTAGAAAATATGGTGCAAAAGAATTTAGAGCTAGCAAGGATGACAATCCAGAAACAGCTGAGTATTGCTTAGATGGTACTTTAAGAGTCCTGGAGCAATTACAGTGTACACCAGAGGACAAGTTGATTTGTGCCACGTCATTACTAATAGAGGAGGCATACACATGGTGGACTACTATTCAACAGAGAGTACCAGCAGAGCAGCGTACCTGGCAATTCTTTTTGGATGAATTCAAGAAAAAGTTCATCACAGAGGCTTATCTTGATGCTAGAAGGAAGGAATTCTTATACCTGAGACAGAACAGAATGTCAGTTGCAGAATACGAAAGAGAATTCACCAGACTGAGCAGGTATGGTGACCGGATAGTGGCTACAGAGGTAGAGAGGTGTAAAAAGTTTCAGGAGGGCCTGAATGATGAGATTCAGATGGGAGTGGTAGCTTCCAGATTTAGAGAGTTCTCAGCTTTGGTAGAGGCAGCTCAGGAGATAGAGCGAATTCAGGCCAGTCAGCGTACCAGACGCCAGCGGTCTCAACAGAAGAGAGATCAGACTCAGAGTGCACCCAGTACATATCAGTCGGAGAGCAAGAGATTCAGAGGTGGTAGTACTTCAGCTGGTCCTAGGCATCCTTTTAGCCACAGCACAACTAGTGGTGCTCATGCGCCAGCGGCATCAGTTGTGGCTAGTTCTGCCGGTGGTGGTCGAGGTTCAGGCAGAGGAGCTGGTAGAGGCACCAGTAGAGGCACAGGGTCCGATGGTTATACTTTTCCACCTTGTGAGCATTATGGCAGACGGCATGGTGGAGATTGTTGGATGGTGACAGGTAGATGCATGATATATGGAGCATCAGACCATCAGAGGAGGGACTGTCCTAAGAGGGTAGAAGTTTCTACACAGTTCATAGTAGGCAGAGGTAGAGGTCGGAGTAGAGGTGAGAGCTCCGGAGGGCAGAGACAGCAGTCAGAGACTGTGGACAGACCTGATACCAGAGTTCCAGCCAGGGTCTATGTTATGCGAGCCAAGGAAGATGAGGAAGCTCCAGATGTCATAGTTGGTGCGTTTTCTTTATTTGATCATACAGTTTATGCTTTAATTGATCCTGGATCATCACATTCATACATTAGCGTACCTAAACACTGGGTTAAAGGGTTAGCAATTGAGCATGTAAGTCAGGGTATTTTGGTTACTAATCCATTAGGAGATACAGTAAAAACTCATATAGTAGTCAAAGGGTGTCCAGTTGTTATTCATGGAAAGGAGTTTCTAGGAGATCTTATGGAGTTGCCATTCAAAGAATTCGCTGTTATTCTGGGTATGGATTGGCTCTCCAGACATCAGGCTATAGTTGATTGTGCAAAGAAAAGGGTGACATTATATACAGCAGCAGGGGAAGAGATTACAGTCGTCGGGAAGCGGCGAGATTTTCTGGGTAATGTGATATCAGCCATGGCAGCAAAGAGATTAATTCAGAAGGGTTGTGAAGCATACTTGGTTTGTGCATTGAAAGCAGAGAAAGAAAAGTTAAAAGTATAAGACATACCAACAGTGTGCGATTATCCAGACGTATTTCCAGAAGAGTTACCAGGGTTACCACCAAAGAGGGAAGTGGAGTTTACCATAGATGTCTATCCTGGAGTAGCACCAGTATCAATTGCACCTTACGGAATGGCACCAGTAGAGCTAAAAGAGTTAAAGATTCAACTGCAGGAGTTATTAGACAAAGGCTTTATCAGACCCATTGTATCACCTTGGGGAGCACCGGTGTTATTCGTCAAGAAGAAAGATGGATCACTCAGACTGTGTGTTGATTACAGACAGCTGAACAAGCTGACAATCAAGAATAAGTATCCATTGCCTCGCATCGACGATTTGTTTGATCAGCTAAAGGGTGCAGGCATGTTTTCTAAGATCGATCTCAGGTCAGGATACCATCAGTTGCGAATAAAGGAAGAAGATATCTCCAAGACAGCATTCAGGACCCGATATGGTCACTATGAATTTTTAGTAATGCCATTCGGTCTCACTAATGCACCGGCGGTTTTCATGGATCTTATGAACCGTGTGTTTCATTCATATCTGGATCAGTTCATGGTGGTGTTTATAGATGACATTTTGGTCTACTCTAGAGATAGGGTTGAACATGATAAACATTTGCGGATTGTACTTCAGACACTGAGGGATAAACAGCTGTATGCCAAGCTCAGTAAATGTGAATTTTGGCTAGAAGAAGTTTCTTTCTTAGGACATGTGGTGTCATCAGAGGGTATCAGAGTGGATCCTAAGAAGACCGAAGCTATTATTGATTGGAGACCACCCAGGAATGTTACAGAAGTTCGAAGTTTTCTGGGTTTAGCCGGCTATTACAGAAAGTTCGTAAAGGGATTCTCCATCATTGCATCACCTTTAACAAGATTATTGAAAAAGAGGTTGTATTCCAATGGGATGATAGGTGTCAGCAGAGTTTTGAAACTTTGAAGAAAAAGTTGACTGAAGCACCAGTGTTGACCCAACCAGTGTCAGGTAAAGAATTTGAGATTTACAGTGATGCCTCTCATACTGGGTTAGGATGTGTACTCATGCAAGACAGTAAAGTGGTAGCTTATGTCTCCAGACAATTGAAGCCACATGAATTGAATTATCCAACCCATGATTTAGAACTGGCAGCCATTATTCTAGCGTTCAAAGTATGGAGGCATTATCTATACGGTGAAAAGTGTTACATTTACACTGATCATCAGAGTTTAAAGTATTTACCGACACAGAAAGACTTGAATTCAAGACAATGGAAGTGGATGCAGATTCTGGCTAATTATGATTATGTCATTAATTACCATCCGGGTAAAGCTAATGTGGTAGCTGATGCCCTTAGTCGAAAACCATTGTATGCTTTGAGAGCAATGAGAATTAGCATGGAGTTGCAACGGCAGGGAGCTATTCTAGCACAGATGCAAGTACAACCATCTTGGGTTCAGGAAGTTGCAGAAGCTCAGAAGAAAGATGAGCAAATAGCAATTTGGGTTAAACAAGTACAGGAAGACCATGGTGGGAAATTCAAATTGGATAACAGTGGAGTATTGTTCTATAAGACAGAGTTGTTGTACCACAAGGGGAAATCAGACAGAAGATTCTGCATGAAGCTCACAACAGTCCATATACAATGCATCCAGGCAGTACTAAGATGTATCAAGATTTGAAGAAAGGCTATTGGTGGCCGGGCATGAAGAAAGACATTGGCAATTTTGTAACAAGATGTTTGACATGTCAACAAGTAAAAGCAGAACATCAATTGCCAGCTGGGTTGCTTCATCCAATAACAGTGCCAACATGGAAATGGGATCAGATCACGATGGATTTTGTTACCGGATTACCTCAGACGCAGCGGAAGCATGATGCAGTATGGGTAATTGTTGATAGATTAACCAAGTCTGCGCACTTTCTACCAGTTAGGATGGACTATTCTCTGGACAAGTTAGCAGAAATTTATGTTAGAGAAATAGTTCGACTACATGGAGTTCCATCATCCATTATATCTGATCGTGATCCAAGGTTTATATCGAAATTCTGGGGTAAACTACAAGACGCATTAGGAACGAAACTACATTTCAGCACTGCATTTCATCCTCAGACAGATGGCCAGTTAGAGAGAGTAATTCAAATCCTGGAAGACATGATGAGATCATGTGTTATAGAATTTGAAGGCAGCTGGGACAGATATGTACATCTCATGGAATTTGCCTACAATAACAGCTATCAATCGAGCATCAAGATGGCACCATATGAAGCGTTGTATGGCAGAAAATGCAGAACACCTGTGTGTTGGACAGAACTTAGTGAGAAGAAGATTTTGGGTCCAGAACTGGTTAGAGAAACAGAAGAGAAAGTGGAAATCATCAGAAAACGGCTGAAAGAAGCAAGTGATCGACAGAAGTCCTATTCTGATTTAAAGAGAAAGGACATTGAATATATGGTCGGTGATAAAGTATTTCTAAAAGTGTCACCATGGAAAAAGATCCTAAGGTTTGGAAGAAAGGGTAAGCTTAGTCCTAGGTTCATTGGTCCATATGAGATTGTTGAACGTGTAGGACCATTAGCCTATCGCTTAGCATTACCTTCGACATTAGATCGAATTCATAATGTCTTTCACGTTTCAATGTTAAGGAGATACAGATCAGACCCATCACACGTGTTATCAGCAGAAGAGATTGAAATTCAGCCAGATCTCACTTATGAAGAAGAACCAGTTCAGATCCTAGCCAGAGAAATTAAAGAACTGCGAAACAAGAAAATAGCATTAGTAAAAGTTCTTTGGAGGAATCATAAAACAGAAGAAGCAACTTGGGAATCTGAAGAAATCATGCGTCAACAGTATCCACATTTGTTCACAACAGGTAAACTTCGGGACGAAGTTTTTTATTTAGGAGGGTAGAACTGTAACATCCTACTGAATCGAATCGTTGCATATACATGAGTCGAGTCGGGTCGAACTAGAAACCAATTAACGCCAGAGTGGGGTAAAATGGGATGTACCATAAATAAGTAAAAGAAGTGGACTTACTTGAATGAAATAAAAAGATCAAAGTGTAGGAGTAGGACTTACTTGGACTAAAATAGAAAGTTTAGGTATTAAAACGTAACATATGGAAAATTTAGGTACTATTTGGTAATTTTTAACACACAATCAAAGATATATTTGGACTACACGAGACTTCCATTTCAGTTTGCTTTCTTCATTTTCTTCATCTTCATCTTCAACGTCTTCTTCTTCATCTCCATCTTCCTCTTCATCTCCTCTTATCTTTCTCTTCATCTCCTTCCTTTCTCCATCACTTTTCATGTGATTTAAACACTAAATTCAACCTAGAACTCTATCCAAGTAAGTAGCCTTTCTTAAATTTCATACTTTTGTGATATTTTAGATGATTTATAAGAGTTATGATGTATAGGAGAGGGGAGCTCAAAGTTGGAGGAAAAGGAAGCTAAGAAGAAGATTTAAAGCTCTTTTGGTTGAAGGTTTGATATCTCTTTTAGTTTTTCACATTTTCTTGCATGAACACTTCTGTAGTGTGTGGATAATGCAAAGATATGTTGCTGAATGTTGAATTAGAGGTCTGTAAATGGTGATAAAGCATGGGATGAATTGAAAGAATGAAGTAGACATTGAATTCATGCTGAACCAGGTTTGTTGGACCACTGACCAGTAACTTCACCCTGATTTTGACTCTATTTAACGATGGAATTAGGAAGTGGTATAGAAGAGTTTTTTGTTCCTCTATGTTTTAGCTGTCCATGAGTTTTTGAATCACCTAATTTGGAGTTATAAATTGAGAGATATGTCCAAAATAGTACAGACTGTGCAGGCTGGAAATCAACAGTCTGGACGGACTGGAAGTTGCTCATTTCGGTAAATATTTGACTACCTTACCAACGTAATTAAGAGATGTGGTAGAAGACAACTTTGTACCTTAAGATGTTAGCTAACCATAGAATTTAGAATAACCTAAATTGGACGTATACAGAAAGAGTTATGCTAGGATTTGTGAAACATGTACAGGCTGTCTAGCAGATTTCAAGAACACATTAGAAATGATGTTGGAATGCATATGTAGATTCATTCACCCGAAAATTATTACTGCATTTTACCTTCTAAGTGAACTTAAATTCAAACTAAGAATTTCCTTAATCTGAATGGTAAAATTTAGTTACATAAATATTAGTAAGAATTGCATCGCGGGTGCAATAGCTAGAGTATTTCCATGCAAGTTACTTTATACGTTATCAATGGTATGCATTATTCCTCATTAGATATTTTCTAAATAATTCTTGTATTATCACAATACACATAATATGCTCCATTAAGGTTAGGCAGAAACCACGTAGATAAGACTATGTCGCGACATAGGATAGCAGATCTGCGCCCCATACAGTTTGGTACTCCAGCTACAAGCTGTTGAATGGATATGATTTATATACGGGCCATAACAGCCCAACCATATAGTATTCATCCAGTTTCATACAGTTCATACAGTTCTTCTTATCACTTTGGTTTCACTATAACCTTATGGAGCCATGCAGTTATGTGATTTATTATTTATAAATTATACGATGGTTAATAAGAGTTGCAAAATTTATACAGCATCATGAACAGCAGGTAAAATCATGAAAGTATAATGATATGTGTGCTTATATGTTTATTGTTTTATTTCTTATTAAATTGAGATATCCACTGAGCATTATTTGCTCAGCGAGTTATTTATTTAACTCGTAGGTTTCGAGACTAGACCGTAGAGAATCAGCTTACAACTGCTGCAGTTCATCTGTGGAAGACTCAGTCTTCAGGGTAGCTACTCATTTTGATATTTTGATTCTGTCTATCCTTATCATGGCATGTACAGGGCACACAGTTGGGCCCATTTCATTTTGAAAATTAGTCTCATGTCTTGTAAATATTAAGTACATATCTATATTTTCCTAATGTAAAAAGCAACAGCTTAACATCATATTCAGCATACAACATGATATTAGCATGAAAGGACATAGGTTCAACCAGATTGTAGCGTCTCAGCTCGGTTCATTTGAGTTAACGTGGTGGACCGGGAAGGGATGTTACAAATATTGGTATCAGAGTCGGCCTCGTTCCCTCTGGCTGGTGGTGGGGCAAACCTCAGCGAGGACGCTGAGTCCCTTAGGGGGGGTGAATGTGACATCCTGGACATCAGGAGGCATCACCTTAGGCGAATCCCACATCGGCTACGGACGAGGTAAACGATCTATACATAAGAGGGGTAGTCTCTAACCTTGGTAGGCGCCTTTTGAGTTGGCAGAGTGGGTGACCCCTGGCTCAAAGGGACAAAACCGTGAGGTGTAGGGACATCCGGGCCATTCGGGGACTATGCCAAAGCGGACAATACTTACCAAGGGTAGGGCTATGACAAAGACTAAATAATTTGATCGAATTAAACTTTAGAGACTAATTTATATATTATTAAAAAAAAGAAATTATAATTTTTATCAAACTTAAAAACTAAATAATTATATATCTCTATTTATCCATAAAAAAAAAAATTAAGGTTGTAAGTCATAGGAAGAATATTTCAAATTTAACATATGCTTTTTATCAACTAATTTTCACATTACCAATATCAATGATTTTAAGGCTACTCTCTCAATTCAGTTTAGTGTATTAAAATATTTTCACCAATATGGTTAAAATCTCTTATTGACCAAAGTTTAACTCTCACTATTGTTAGGAAATTTTTTATGGAGATTCGTTCAGCAATTTACCTTAAGAATGGAATAGGATGGTAAAAGTCCATTTTCCCTTAATCAAAAGTCTCGAATTCAAGTTCTAAATATGTAATAAACCTGCTTAGCACAAATCCAAATTAGAGCTTCAGTACATCGGATTAAAAAAAAAAAAAAAGAATGTTTAGCGATTTGATATATTAAGGGTCAAGGGATACTTGCTTTGAAGTGTAAAGGCATAAGACTTGAGGGGTAACACTTTACTCTTGTTTGGTATTTTCTTTTAAGGAGTGTTAACATAAAGATTTTATTTCATTCAAAACTCATTTGTGAATCTGCCTATTTTCAAGTTTTGATATTTTTGCTCCTTAAATAATTAATTTTTCAAGATTTTTTTTGTTTTTATTTTCACCTTTGATTTATTAAAAGCTGAAAAGAATATAAGACTTATGTTAACTTTTATTAATTTTTTCAAGGTGATCTTATTATATATATATATTTTTTTGCTAATTGTCCTTACTTTAGAAATTAGAACTATACTTTCACTAATAGTAATTACATTGTTAACTCGAAAGAAATTAAGAATATTTTAAATAGTTTTCCTAAAAAAAATTTTCAATAATGATTATTGATAGATGACTAATCAATCAATTATAAAAGTTAAAAGTTATTTCTATTTTTCAGTTTACATCATTAATTTTCATCTCAACTTATTATTATACTTTTAAGTTTTTAGTAATATAGACAAATTGTCTTTATTTATGTTAGAGACTAAATATTTGTTGTCTAAAACTTGATTAATCAACAATTAAAATTAAAGACAAGAAATTATCGAAGATGGAGTTAAAAACCTTATTTAATAGTATTTTATAAATAAATAATAATAATAATAATAATAATAATAATAATAAATTTATGTAAGAGACTAAATATTTGTTGTCTAAAACTTGATTAATCAACAATTAATATTAAAGACAAGAAATTATAGAAGATGGAGTTA